>NW_018128092.1:341990-385652 GCF_001952655.1 Monopterus albus | reverse complement strand
AGCTCTGGGCCTCAAACAGTGGCTGAACGGGAAGTTCAGAGAGCAGGTGTGACTGCTGGAGCTGCTAATAAGTCAGACGCCTGAAGCGGGACAAGTGGCCCCAATCAGATAGGGCTTTATTGTAGCTGTCGCATCCATTTGCATAATCTTACAGATGTATTATACTGTATAATCTTATGTGTTTTACTTTATGTCCAGTATTATCCTGCAAACTAACTTGTAACTAGTTGTCAAATGAAGTTTTCTAAAGTGTACATATGTTGACATATGTTTGATTTAACAGGCTAAAACAAAGTTTACTAGTAAATGTTAAAAACCATCTTATTAAACCATTCAGCAGCGCTTTTCCTGAAGGTTTTCTGACACCACTCTTTTTGTGCTTCATCGTCCTCACGTGACATAAATAAAGCAGTAAGGAGTCAGCAGATCAGAGTCGCCTTCAACTAGTGATACTTTTGTACATTTGATATGAAATGGTCGAGGCGCGTGGCCCTCTGACAAATGTTAATACATACAGAGCGTGACAGCTGCACAAGAAGTCAAAAAGAAAATTAATCAGCCGCTGTTTCAGTAAAAACTACCAAATTGTACTGTTTCCAGCTTATATTGATATTTTTGTTTATGCCAGTGGAAACTAGTAATATGATAGGAATATGTTTATTTTTATTTGTTAGTGCAACTAATTTACACAACTGCCATTTTATAGGCCAATAATTCATAGATTTACCAAGAAAATTAGCATATAAAGGGTTTTATTTGTAGTTAGGTAAATAAAAAACACCCAATAATAAATGGATAAAAAAAACAAGACGGTGCTAATAGGCTTAGGAAGGCATCGTACAAAGAAATGTTTGGAGATGCCTATAAATTCCACATCTGTTCGTGACTACTGAACAGGTCTACATAAATCTGTTAAATGATATTGTTACCAAATAAGGCAGAAACATACACTTGTAATTAAAAAGCAGTTTAGTTTATTAGGGTTTCTTTCTGATGTTGCAGCAGGTCAGCAGATCAATCTATGAATCAGACTAATGCTCAGTATTTCTCACTAAATCTCAGCAGGTTTTTTTTCCCCCCTCATATTTTCCAGATAATTCTTTATAAATGCAGGATGGTTGGTGGCTCACACCAATAACAATGCACAAACCTCATTAAATTGTGCCCTCAACTGTAACCTGCACAAGCTAATAAAAAAAAGTGGAAATCTTGAAGTTGTAGCAGACACCTCTGGAGCATCAAAATCTCAATTAACAAGATCCTCCTCCCTGTTGGCTTCCTGCGGAGCATTCCTAGCAATGATTAAGAGGATCTCCACCCACACAGGCTTGTCTTTATGCAGAGCTTGTTAAACCCCGGCTCAGAGGAACGCACATGCAAATGACTGGTCTTATTTCCCTGGTGGCCTTGTTTACTCTCCGCCACTGTCCCTCCTCTCTCTCTTTGTCTTTATCTGTTCGTTTCTATCTTTCACTCTCTTCTCCAATGACAGATGCTGATATTTATCAACTAGAGTAAGCATTTGACAGCTTTTAAATTGGTATAATTTTTTTGCTGAAGCAGCCAGTTATACTTGTCACATAAGGTTGTGCCACAATCAGAAGATCCACTGTATATTTTCTTACAGCTGCCATCCATCCATTATCTATACCTCTTATTCCTGAATAGGGTCACGGGGGGAGTTGGAGGGAGGGTCCACCCTGGACAGGTCGCCAGTCTGTCACAGGCACAAATTCTATAATTAAATTATGACAATTATGTTCACTGAACACTGGTGGAATATTACGCTGTACCTGTCAGTTACTGCCTCTATTAGACCTGAGCCTGTCAGAAAATCAGGCGTCTATAACTGTGATATTCACTGATTCTTCGTCTGCTCGATCTGGCTGCAGTAACAGCACACACAGACCAGAGGGTGTCTCTGTCTCCCCAGTAATTTTACAGTGAAACCATATAGCTTGAACCAATATTAAGGCAAACTCTTTGATTTTACTGGACATGGCTGCACATTGTAAATACAGAAATGACAAACATGGTCACGTCACGGGTCATCAAGAAGCTTTGATTGTGAAGGAGAGAAAGTTACAATGTGGAGAACCGATGGGAAAACACTTTGTAAAGTTAGTACAGTCAGATAGTTTTAGCGTTTGGGTCAGTGTGTGATATTGCCATCACACCACCCTTTGCTGTCTCATTAAAGTGTAGTCCGATACTCCCATGCAGGTTGTACCAGTGGTTTGTATCCATGTTCTACACTGATGCTACAGTGATACATTCTGATTGCTCTCTGTCTCTGTATGTTAGCGGAAATGTCAGGAGAGTCAGCCCAGACAGTTTGACAAATCCGTGGCAGCTACAGCCGTTCTTCATCACTTACAGGTGTTCTGTCTCATCCTGCCGTTACTCATTACTAGACAGGAGCAATCTCAACACTTCTCAGAAGCTCAGTGCAACATGCAGCTCATACTGTGGTGAGCAGTTGACATGTAACAAAGGCTGGTCAGATTTCAGCAGCTGAAATGATGTTGAATAATCAGAAGATCAATTTATCACTGAAACCATCATTTAAGCAAAATTACCAAAAATTCTTTGGTTATTGTGTTTGTAAACTGAATATTTAGAGGTTTTGGACTTGAGACAAATGACACTGGATGATGCCACTATAGCAATTTATTTTTCTTTTTATGAAATGAACACATTAAATGTCTGTGGTAACGGCACGGCTGGAAAAACACCTGGCCAGCATCTTTACTCTGTCTGGGCAAACCCACTGGACGTCCTACCTGCCTGTTGGTGTGCACTCTGCCCTTGCACTCATTGCATGAGCCAAGAGTTTCCCACAAGGCCAGGCAGGCACATGTGTTACTGTCCGGCTGTTCTAGCTAAAGCATCGACCTGTGGCAGAGAAGGTACCTCAGCCGCTTTCAGTCGCAAACAGAGACTGTATTTGAGGAAGTTGCAACTAAAAAAGAAGTTGGATGCTGCGAGAAGTCAAACCAGAATTGACAACCGAGAGAAGACAAGGGACTGAAAAGTGACACCATGGTGGCCATGTTGCCGCTGGACTTATCATTATCGGCTGGCTACTTTGAAAATTGAGCTTTGTCATGCTGGTTTTTCCACGAACGCCAGCTGCGTCTTTAAGGCTTTAGGAAACTGACATTTTAAGTGTTTTTTTTTCTCCTTTTATTTAAGAGAAGGTTAGTTGATAATAATCATTATCATTGGTTTCAGCCTTAGTCTTAGACCACTGTTCCACCTGCATGCCCTAGTCTGAAACCCCAGCAGAGTTTCTGAGTGATGGGACAGGATATGAGGGTCCTTAGACTTGACAGCTGTAGTGCAGTGCGTTATGAGAGAATGACAAGTAAGTTCTATCACGAGGATAAAGAAGAAAAGCCTAAAAAGCACAAAGCACGACTGAGTGCAGTGAAAGGAGCCTGTGTCAGAGGCTGTGAGAGGCGCAACGCACCTGTGTGCACAAATGTCGCAGATCATTTAGGAGGCGGAGAAAGGCCTCACAGCTCAAACCCCAGATGCTAAGTTCTTTGTGAGTTTTAAGATGAATTAATTTGTTGATAATGAATTCATTTCCTTCCCTTATTCTGGACTGGGACTCTGGATTGCCTTTTGTGTGGCGGCTGAGCACTCTGCTGGGATATCTTGTGTCATTCATTTCATTACTGTCTGTCAAGCCAAGACAATAAAGGCCCAATTCCACCGTGGCTGTGTATGAATCATCTGAATGATGAAAACAAGACTTTGTGCAGACCGGTCCCTCAGTAAGCATGTGTGAGCATCTCTGTGTGTGCGGTATCAGTGCAGCAATCGGTACTTAAAAGTGCTCTGGTGTTCCAGAGCCAACATCCGGTTGTTTGTTTAAAGATTTGTTTAGCTTTCATTTATGAATCGCTGAATGGGAAATTAAAACTTTCACTCATGTATCATCAAGTCTCCATCTAGAGTGCCTAACGTGTGGGAGTCTAAGCTTGTAAGTTTCCATCAGTTATCTCCTTTAATCAGAGGCCCTTGATATGCAGAGCATATTACTTCAGAAATGCATTTCCATATCCTCATTGGAACAATGGACCAGATAACTTACCATACGAGAGACAGTAAAATGCTTCCAAATATTTCAATGAATACCATTATCAAAGAGTGAATTTATGTCAGTTACATTGCAAAGACCTTGAAGAAATTGACACATCTAAGCTGTTGGGAGATGGCTTGAAGTGATTGCCAACTGAAATCTTATTAAATATTTGCCTCTGATCAGTTATGGAAGGATGGATTTTATGGAGCCAGCACACTTGGACCAAATTTGCTGTTTTAGCCACGCTAATGGTGTGGTTCAAGGTAAGGTGATGTTGGTCCTACTGTGGCCCAGGCTGAAAGATCTCAACAGCTACTGAAGGGATTGGCATGAAATGTGGTACAGTACTTCACTGTACCCAGAGTGTTTAGCACAGTGATCCCCTGACCTTCCCTCCACCACCACCATCAGGTCGATCGGTTTAGTTTTTATTGAAACATCTAACTGTTCTAATTCAAACTTTATTTGTATAGCGCCAAATCACAACAAAAGTCATCTCAGGACACTTGGATAGATTGCCAACAAATCTGGTTCTGATATTCATTGTCCCCTGAGGATGAATCCCGTTGACTTTGGTGCTCCCCTGACTTTTTATGTTGCACCACAAGCAGGTCAAAAATTTTATCCTTCCACAAAAACAGCTCAGCATCTACTACTGTAGATGGTTTGGTGCAAATGTTTTGTACTGGTATTCATGGTCCCCAGACTTTAGTGAGCCCCTGACTTTTACAGATTACCTCGGAGCTCGTGTCTTGAGTAAGCTGATTTCTGCCGTAACCTGGCTAAGTGCATGTAAATGGGGGTTAAAATGGGATTTGTGTGGAGGGTGAGCGCTTGTCCAGTGAGACCAAATGAATGTGTAGATATTGTGATATGTTGATGTGGATTGCTCAAAGCAACAAAGCACTGTTTCTGGAAAGCTAAATGGCAGTCACTGCCAAATAATGTACTGTTATTGCCAGTGGATATTTACTTGAACATTTACTGGTGTTGAATTTATGGTCATTTTTACAGTTTTGCTGATGGCTACCTTTATAATAATTTTTATTTATTTCAGTGATGTGGTTCCATGCTTGCAGTAGTGCCAATGAAAATGCTAATATTATTGCAGCTGCTGTAAGAGACAAAGCAGCAATAACCAGCTTGGCACACCTAAAAAAAATGTTGTGGTTCACCAGACGCAATGATCTGAATGAACAATCTGATCTGAATGAACCTTTGAAAATGAAAGTGAAGTGACAGCTTTATGGTGCTGGACAGCTGAGTGCAGCCACTTGTTCCCAGTGATGTCATTGTGGAAAGGTAAATCTGTGTAACAGCTCCTTGTTTACTGTGCAGAATAGCCTTTAGGTTATGGAGACTGTCAGGTCACAGTGCCACACCTGAAGATTTAATTACCAAGGGTACCTCTGCTGCACCATGTGCTTTAACTGTAAACTGAATCTCTCAGTTGGAAACGATGTGTGAGCTTCATCCTGTTTCTTCTTTTGTCTGTTCTGTGCTCCAGACTCTTGTGTGTTTTCTTTCCTAAATGCTGAGAATCTGCTTTGCTGTCAGCTGATCTGCTGACGTGCGTCAGGCGTAGTCAAAAGAATCACATGATGCGTTTTAGGTTAACCTGTGCTGTCTATAGTCGTGTTCATCTTGGAATTAGATGAAGTTGAATTATTTTTAATATATTTTCATTGCTATCATAAATTTTGGTGCCCCTGTCAGGTGCTTGGTGCCCTACACACGTGCATGTGTGGTGGGTCTGCGCAGGAACCACAGCGTATGTTTTGATTTATAGTTCAGAGTAGTGTTGAATTGTGTTGTGTATTATGTTGTATATCCCCCACAGTAATTGTGTTTACATTGTTTCATTTGCTTTTGCTTAACATTATAGCCTGCGTCCTGGTGTAGGCTATAACGTAGGCATCCAGTGTAGCCCCTTAACACAGGAGTCATTCCAGCTGAAATGCCAGCAAAACTAATGACAGTCTCATTAGCTGTATTTTCTATGTTGTGCTAATTAGCTAACAATAGCATACAGACAGTCTTGCAAATTGCAAATGTTGTTAGCGTCATATTTTAATTTCTGCAGTAAGGGAGTGTAATTTTTGAGCACACATACCACAGGGCACCAGCAGCGGTGGCCAGGTTCCACTGCACACGCTGAACTGATGAGCACTCTGCAGCTTCTGCAATTCAAAGTTACAGTATGTGTATTGCACAGCGCTACTCTAATGGGCATTTACTAAGGATAAATAAAATGCCTCACATTCACTGCAGCAGGCAGAGATTTAAACCAACGATCCTGTTGTTGTTGCACTGACTCAGCTCTGCTGGCGCCCAATTAGCTTCAATTTATGGTGCAACGACAGCAAAGAAGAGAGGATTTCCTATAGTCATCCTTTAGGGTGACATCTTTCTATGACTTCTCTAATCACTCTAGTATCCATGTTGTCTGTGACCATGTTTAAGCACAAACACAGTCAGCATCTGCATTGTGGCTGAGCAGTAAAAGGTTCATCAAAACATAGCATGACATGCTATTGAATTCCATTATAAAACATTGTTCAGGTGGTTTATAAATCCCCTTATAAAACCTTCCATTGTGATGTCTGTGGGTGTTGTTCGCCTTCATCCAGCAGCTGAATCCTGTCTGTTAACACCTCAATAGGTGCTGCACTGTGTTTTCACTTCAGTTTTGGTTTCAACACCTCTGTTGGTTCCAGCTGGCAAATCTGAGTTTGATCTGTGCCAGAAAGCTAATGTCATCCTGCCAGTAAATGATGTATTGAATACTTTCAATTAGGACATTTGAACAGCTCAGAGGAGAACGCCATCAAAACGGAAGGTGGAAGAGTACGTAACGTTGCAGCACAATTAGGTCTTGTCTGATTGTAGGTGATTCAACTGGCTGAAATCAAAAACAACTGTGTCATCCAACCACATGTGTCCTGCACGTCAGCCACTTGTGGCTGAAGAGGTTTCTGTGGATTCCTCTTGATTAACAAAGCAAGGTCAAGTAATAATACTAGATGAACACCTAAAAATCCTCCCAGGACTCTTATTGAAACATTTGTCAAATACTTGGAAGAGATTCAACTTCTGGAAACACCGAGCTTGGTCTTTTAATTAATGGTGGGAATTGACATCAAGATTAACAACAGGAAATTGTAGCAAAGAAGTTAATATTACAGAATTAGAACTCTTCATCACTGCCATGTTTTACAAAATGGGTTTAATATTGCATGGAAAGGACAAATGCACTTTAGTGAGAGGAACTTACACAGCTTTGGCAGCTTTTGGATCTGATGCTGCTCTTCTTATCTTGTACATGTGAATTATTGCTATAAATCATGTGCCAAACCCCCTTGACTAGTGATTTGGTTATTTTATTTTTACATTTGTCTGCCTGTTTTGTTTTTTGTTTGTTATTGGAAGAAAATCGATGAGTATTAACATATGGGAAGACTGAACTTGATTTTGAATATTATGCTTCTTTCTAAAACTTAATCTATTTGTGACCAACTTTGAAGAAACATCCTTATAAACTGTATGACTGAGCCTATTTGTCAGGCTTCCATGCAGTATTTAGAAAAGACTGCTACTGAAACAGATACAGTATTAAGAAAAAGGTCAAGATTTCAGGCTGGACAATAAATCATAAAACAAACAAACCACATTATACCAATCTACCAACAACCTGTTTTCTCAGCTTTTAAAACATTTAACTACTTTAAATGGTAAAAGCAAGTTATCAATTTAGTTATTAGTTACAGTCCACAGCTTATAGGAATCAAGTGTTTCTGGCTAAGTTTCTGACTGTGAGCTAATAATGTCTATCTGGTGATCAATATAATACATGAATTTACATTTTGAAACAAAATTATTCAGATATAATTTAACCACTAAGCATAAAATTCTCTCTGGGCAGCTACTGAGATCTGCTAAGCTAACACTTTAGCAGGAGTTTGCCTTACTGAGCTTCAGTCAATGTTAAACGGGACTCACTGTGTGCTAAAGATAATGGCTGCCATCTGTCAAACTAATCCTATGTGTGTAGCAGGTACTCTACTGTATGTCTTTGACAGGACTCGACAGTTTCAGTTCCTTCTGAATTGGGCAGGTATTCAAGATGCCTCTTGCTTTTCTTTGTTCCCCTTTTGTTTTTTGCTTTGTTATAATTATGATCACGCTAAATGAAAACATTCAGCAGTGGGAGCACTTGAACAGGAAATAAAAGACATTTCACATAGTAATTCAGAAAGCAGCTCTGAGTTTGACAGTTGAAATGTTTGTAAGGATAACAGTGTTACCCTGTCCAGTGTTGTTGCATGTAAAAAGGCTTTTTTCTGTAGAGTGGACACACAGTTACAAACCATCTGCTCTGACTAGACCAGACCTGCAGGTTGGGAACACCGAGTTACTTTTGAATGACTTCTTGGAGATGCTGCCATAGAGATGTAAAACCCCATAAAATAGGCTGCAAGAGCTACAGAATGTCTGTGTCACTATTGTGAGTTATCTGGCAGGTGAGCCCATATATAAATGTAACAGTAATCCTGACTGGAGAGGTCTGTCTGCTGTGGTTTGACACTGGAAAAGCTCGTCTTTGCACTTACAAAATGAGCCTGTGCAATATTTAAATGTGGTTGTAATTAAAGGAAATGACAGCACCATGAGGGTGACTTGCCGGGAAAGGCAAAGCAAAACTTCTAATGAATTTTGGAAAGAGAATAAAAATATAAGTAGAAGTGCTGATTGTGCTGATTTCAATGAGGGCATGATGCTAAGATTAATGAAGTGGCTGAAGTTCTACTTGTCCTATTGCTTGTAATGTTTTGACCATTACAGTTTTAAGAAATACAAACACATCACATTAAACATAAAACAATGACTTTAAAAAAAAAAAAAGTCATTGTTTTATGGCTCTGTACCTTGAATTCTACCCAAGTCTATGCTGCTGTATCGTAAAAACAGCAGTAGGCAGGATGTTGTTGTGTGTGACAAGATTTATAATACAAGTCATTTACCAACATAAATGCACCCACAGGTAACAATAAGGCCCTTATATGTGTAGATTGGATAAGGCAGAGAGCAGCATTATTGATGGAGTGTTTAGCGTGTCATATGGACTAATATCCTAAATGGCAACTGAATGTCAGCGGTGGTTAGCGCTGTCGCCTCACAGCAAGAAGGTTCCAGGGCCGAGCCCCAGCCGACCCGGGGCCTTTATGTGTGGAGTCTACATGTTCTCCCTGTGCCTGCGTGGGTTTTCTCCAGGTGCTCCGGCTTCCTCCCACAGTCCAAAGACACACAGCTTAGGTTGACTGGAGACTCTAAACTGCCCGTAGGAGTGAGTGTGTGTGGTTGTCTACATGTCACTCCTGTGACAGACTGATGACCCGTCCAGGGTGGACTCCGTCTTTCACCCAGTGTCAACTGGGATTGGCTCCAGCCCCCCATGACCCTATTCAGGCATAAGTGGTGTAGATAATGGATGGATGAATAGTTTAAATAAGCATCTTGACACATACTATGCACAATATAACAAGATATCCAACATAAAGAAAGCAGCATACCACAACTGATCAGAAAATCATTTTTTGACTTTCTTATATAATTAGATTAGATTTTGCAGCAGCTCAGTCTCCGGAAACCTTATGATGAAGCTACAGATCTGAAGATATTCTTTGTGCTTTGTAGCATTCACACAAAATTACCAGTCTGACCTCATCTGAAGACATGGATTAGAGTACTTCCTACAGAAGCTCTGTTGAGGATAGGAAATGATCCTGGGAATTCCCTCCTCTTTCGGTGAGTCAGATATTTTTGCTTGTGCATGTGTAAACCACACAGTGTGATTTGTGAGTCTCTTTGGACTGGCAGTGGGGCTAATGTGGACAGCATGAGGAGCAATGTCACCCCTTGTAAATAGAAATTTCAGCTTTGTTCAGTGTGACAGGAAGTGACAAATGTTGAGACGTCAGTCATCCATCACTATGAAGCTGTACCACGTAAAACACCTGTTCATGGCCGTCAAGACAAATCTCAGCTGTGTATTCACGCTGGTCTACGTGCACCCAGAATGCTTCCAAATCAAAAATAACCTTTGTGCCACTGAAAACAAAATATCTAAAATTGGTGTTTGGCTCTGGCAAAGTATGAATTTTACTTAAAAACAACAAAAGAAAAAAGTCTCTGAGCAAAACCAGAAATTACAATCAAAACTCTGGGTTGACCTAAGGCCGAACCTGTTTGCTTTTGATGCAGCAAGCTTCTTCGGTGAAACATGAGGCTGGTGTCGTGTCTCAGGCTGTACAAGTGGACCATTTTGTTCAAGCTTATTACCCTCATACCTCAGCTCAAGACATCAAGCTCTTTGTTGTATTCATTTTCTCTCTTGAAGTCAAAAAGCATCATTGTCTTTATTTCATTATCTTTTGCACATCAGCATAAAACATAAATGGCTACATTTCTTAGCCAATCAGCTATTTGAAGGGTCATACTTCATTTCAACCCCGGAGAATCCATAAGAATCAGTGCATTTCATTTTGAAGCAGAACACTTTTTAAAAATTGTAGGCCAGTGCTTTTAGATCTGTTGCAGGACAGCTGTGACACCATGCTGAAAGTCATGCCGACCTGTATCTGATAGGGCAACCTGTTATTATATCAAAACCATTTGTGCTAATCAATTCTCATTGCTAGAGTGGCTGATAACCTCATTTGCTTTCAGCGAGGCTACCTCTCTCTGGGTATTTTTGAACATGGTGTTTTCAGAGTCTTGGAGGAAAGACAGCCTATTTCTTTTTTTTCCTCCTCATTTTCTGGGAAAGTAGATTTGAATGTGTGGTTGTGCGCAGCAGCCGTATATTACAACACTGGATGAATGATGAAAACTAATGTTTCCAAGTATTACATCAATTTAAAGTATTGACATTTTCCCAACGTAGATATGTAGCATTTTATAGGTGAGTGAACACTTGATTTTGCCCTTTAAGAGCTGTAACATCAGAAGACTAAACGGTTGTTTGTACCCTTATGAACACGGCTGTCAAAACGGACAACCGCCTGAGGCCTCCATCTCTTTAAGTCTTTGAAACAAAGGAAAAAATGTACACACAAATGTGAGCATTTTATAAAAGGTCAGTTATTACTTTAATCACTGCCCTGTCTGATAAAGACCCTGTCTCAAAATAAAGTCTAACTTTTCTCAATTGGGGCTGATTTACTGATGAAATGAAAGGGTAAAACCCACAGTGTGTTGTTGCACCGTTATAACTGATAGTTTAATTAAAGTATGGGTCTGCTGACACACCATAGTGATATGTTTCATTCTGCTGTGTCACGATGTGGCGTGTATATAAACTACACATAGGATGTGTGATACATTACAGTCTAGTCATGTATAAACAGTCGGTATCTGGGGCTCATGGGAAGTTTCCACTAATCTCAGTTCGGCAATTGCAGCGGTGGAAAACAAACATGTGTGTCATTGCACTCCACTACATTCATCTGACAATATACACTCGACTTTATTAGGTACATCTGTTAAATTTGTATGCGCTTCAGTGCAGCATGCCCACCTTAGCATCTGTGTTTATTGAAGCTGAACATGTTTCGGTTTATGTTGAAACTGTCATAAATGTATAAATTCAATTATATGTTTATTATTGAGGTCCTAGTTAAAGGTGTTGCTGTACTGGACTACATTATATTTAGAGGTGTTCCTAATATTATGACCCTCTCATGTATGTAGTTGGGGAGGACAAAAATAAAGAGACACCTGCCTGTTCTCCCTGTGCATGTGTGGGTTCTCTCTGGATACTCCAGCTTCCTCCCACAGTCCAAAGACATGCATCTTAAGTTGACTGGGTGGATGTACAGGTGTACCTAATAATGTGGCTGGTGAGTGTATTTTGCAGATTAAGATTTTTGCATAAAAACATTCTTAAAAATGTGTATTTGTAAAGATGAAACAAATCACGAGTACGTTCAGTAAGTAAATGAAATCCTCCCTGACCAACTACAAACTTTAAACACATATATATAAGAAATGCACTAATATGCAGTGTATATAGAAACAGGGTGGCCGTGGCTCAGGAGGCAGAGCGGGTCATCCCCTAACCGTAGGCTCTGTGGTTCCACCTTAGCAAGACACTGAAGTTGCTCTTGGTGGTATAACCAGTGTGTGAATGGGAAATAGTACAGAGCGCTGTGAGTGTGCATCAAGGTGCAGAAAAGTACAATACAAGGCTATTTACCTTTACTCTTATGGGATCTGTTCTGCATGATAAGCACTTCCACATTTGATACTTGAGTACATTTTGCTTTGTGTTTTTCCGCAGTATATTTTACTTAAAAAGATTTGAACCTTTGCTCTAACGCCACCCCCATGTAACTAATGATTACTGCCCACTGAAAGCACTTCAGCCATTACCCTGATCTTATAGCTGTCCCTGCTTCCATTCACTATAAATGCTATTATGAAAACAAGACCAGGAGCAGGCACGACTGGTAATGCTGCTGTAGGATATCCTCTAAGTTGTGTAATTTACTGTAAATATGGGGATAAAATTCAGGTAGCACAACATGTTTATATTGCAGATACAATCTTACATAAAAAAAAACTGCCCCAGTAATCTGAACCATCTGACAAACCGAGGCAGCAGTAGCTGTTGCATCTGTCTGACTAATTATAATTCCACTCAGTGGTGATGGTACAGTGTTGGAGCTGGCAGGAGCAGAGGTCACTTGGAGAACCTTTACTGCACAGCCGTGATGAACCTATTTAAATGTGTTTACTCTTAAAATGCCTCCCTGTTACTGGAGCCTCACTTAAACAGTGATGAATATAAAAATTTGATAGAGTAAATAGCTTTTTTTATTCATCCTTTCAATCACAGAGTTCAGTTTGCATTCTCAAATAGTACTTTCACCTTGTCAAAAGACAAAATAGTCATGCTTTTATGCACAGTGCATTATGGAATCTGCATTTGTGATATGTTATATCTGATAAAATGATTTAATGCACAGAAACATTTTACACTTGATTCCTCCCTCCTTCTAATCCAATTCTGGGACACAGCTTGGTAGAGTCTGAAAAAAAAATCCTCTCAGTCAAACAGGAGGCTGTTTAATTTTAAATTAATAGTACCAGGTAATGGAAAAATAAATAACTGAAAGTGCTAATAACAGAGCATACTCCTGTGGCAGCCTGACTGTATTAAACAGGGTGTTCCATCAGGTTGTCATGCATTAACACCAGAAATGGAGGAGAAATGAAAATGACAGTATTTAACTTTATGGGCAGAAACAACACATGAATAGTAATGAAACGGCTGAATGGTAGAAACATTGACAGAATTTCTGTGGAGAAGCTGAGAGCAGAGCTAAAGTCGGGACCTGTTTGTCTTTAGACTGAGGTTAAACAAAGCAGCAATGTGTAAAATATATAAACATAGCTCTAACAAACTACTTCTCTTTAAGTTTGTGTGTATGTGATAATCACAGCTGGATTCCTGTTTGCCCAATTATAGTTTCAGATACACCTGCTCTAACTCATCTTTATGCATTGTTAATTCTTGCACTCTGAAACGTACCTGCGCTTATTTCTTAAAAACTTGAGAAAAAGAGAAGATACAATGTTGGAAGGATTTTAAACTTTCTGCTTTCACCGTGGCCATTTTGTCATTTCAAGGGTTTTCAAGTAATTCCTGTGTTTAGAAACTTAGTGTTCACATAGGTCACATAGTAGAAGATCAGTAGTAGTGCCACATTTGTCTTCATTCCATCACGTTGCACTGAGTGTGACTGAGGGAATAAAATACATGTATCTATCTTCATCTGTTTATTCTAATTTTATTTTGTCCTCAGTCCTGCATCCTTTTTTTTTTATCAAGGTTTCTTTAAAAGATGCTGTTCTTCAAATTCTGCCTTGTCTGAGACAAATCAGCTGTTTATTATCGCCCCCAGCCATGCAGAGACTTGTCTTCCTTTGAGCCACGTCCCCGAGTCAGTAATGAACTTTAAACAGTAACAGCATCTCCTAATGAAAAACAAGTCACTGGTTAGTCACAATTTTATGTTGCTACAAAACCCCTCTGTAATCCCCCACCATCTCCTGACATGTTCGCAGCAAGGTGGAGCTGGGCAGCTTTTTAAGTGTGATAGATGGAATTTAATGCGAGGCTGCTGCTGCTGCGGCAGCTTCTTTCTCTAGCCCAGCTGTCCCTAGAGAGCCTGGGATGAGCTCGAGCCACACTATAGTTCTGCTGAGAAGCCCTTTGTTGTCTTTCAATCTGTATTCGAGAGGAAAGCAAACATACCAACTTTACTCAGTGATGTTTTTTTTATTTGTTGGGTTTATGGAGTTCATTCATTTGTAAATGTCTTTGGTTACCATCATATTTGCAAAGAGCCAACGTTACATGTTAATGTAAACATCTTTGTTGTGTTGCTTCTGCACTGCAAAATAATTTGTGATAACGTTGATTTTGCTGTTGACATCCACTGTTCACTTTCAGATCACAACAGTAAATCATCATTTGGCTTGTAGTGTAAATCTCCTTTCAGAGCAAATGGAAAATAACAGTTTGAAATTTGATCGATGACTTGACAGGATCTGAAACTACAAACTAGAACCTGCTTTCCCTTTGTCACATATTGTACCTCAGAATATTCTGCACCATCGCATAGCTTTATTTCAGCCAATACGCTAAAATGATCATGTAGGAGTAGCTAAAGGAATAGTTCGGGATTTTTCATGCTGGTGTAAAAACAGTACCGAGGCGTCTGTATGTATGTGAGAAAAGATCTCAGTTGTCACGTCTCCTACTCTCCACGTTGACCCTGAATGCTTCCTTCTGGAACATGATTAGGCTGCAAAAAATGCCCAAACGTTACAGTTTTTGCTTCACAGATGCCTAAGAATGAGATTTACTTCTATTCAGCTGCTTGGCATGTACTGAGAAAACAAGCTCACAGGGATGTTGTGGTTACAATATTTTTATTTTTTAATAAAAGTTTGTTCTAGAAGGAAATTCTCAGTGTTGCCTATAAAACCATGGAAGTGTAAAATCTCTGTGAGCTTTAGAAAGAAGCTTGTTTAAGTCCAGTTCTGATCATCCCTCATCCGTGCATTGTGCACACCTGACCCCCATCATTGCTTTCTGGTGTACTGCGTGTGTTTTGTCATCTGTTTTTAAAATTATTATTTAGTGGAATTGAAAAAACTGCACACTCTACAGTAGCATCTTACCAGAGTCTCTTATGTGTCTGCAATCCTGTTTTTTTTTTTTTTTTGGAATTAAAATTATCTGGGATTCTCACTTGGAGGTGAGTCAGTCACTTTTATTTGCATATATTGGGTGAAGTGTCTTGGCAGTTGCAAAGGAGGAGGCATGACTTGGATTGTGATAAAGTAAGATTATCCTAAAACAAGATTTAAGAGAAGGCAGCCTGTCACTGCTCTTGGGTCTGCCGTGACTTCGGGCTTTCATTATGACTGTGACATTGCACATAAACTGAAACCTTGTTACGAGACAAGCCACAGCATAATGTGCTACCTGGATTGTCAGTACAATTACTTTGTGATCTGTGATTAAAAAAAGAAACACATGGTGGGAATTCACATTCAAGCAACTGACAACTAAGGTGTAAACCTGGCAATGCTCTCTTCTCATGTTTGTGCAGAAACTTAGTTTGCTTACCTACCTTGTACCTTATACAGATAAAGGGAGACATACATTACTTTTACTGTATATACTGTAGTGCTACTGTGTATTGACAGATTTTGCTGTCTGGATTACCTCTGGCCAGGGAGGTATAAATGTCAGGAAGTGTGTCATATTTGCATCCTACGAGGCCTTCACATATATTAGGACAAAAGGCTTGTTTGAGATGCACTGCGCCTCGCCCAGACTCAGGGTGAGTGTTCAGACTGTTCCCATGGTCTAAAAGGGAGTTCGAGACTGTTTGTTGTTAACTTTATACTTGTCAGATGTTACCAAACAGACAAGTGACACAATGGACTCATATGTTTTAGACCGACATCAGCCAAATGGTCAAGGTGCACTACAATATATGAGAATCCAAATTTGTTTACAGAAATACGCCATATCATTGTGAAAAGTCCAGACAGGATTGTTTTGTTTAGGACAGATTTTGTTTCGTCTCAGGTAAATAAACTCACCTGAGTAGCATTTTTGCTGGCATGTGAATTTTCTTTTATTAGTTTTCTTTTATAGTTTTGTATCACATGTATTTTGTCAGTTTAATCATTTTTTTACAAAGTAGTTTGAATTGCTGTTTCTAGGTAACTTTAGTTTTACAAACTACATTTCTCTCTAGAGTAGATTTGCTGTAGTTTAACTTCTTCCAGTGTGAAATAATTGATAGTTTGTAAAGCTTCCTTTTCCCCAACATGGGCTCTGGTGATACTGTATCTTCATTTGGTGTGTTGTTGCTTCCCATTATTGCTGTTTCATCAGGTTAGATCTAGATAAATACGTCTTATCTGTTTGATTCCATCTTCTGCTGCCACCAGAATCGACTAAATCCATTTATATAAACGTAACAGACACTACTTTTCCAGCACTTCCTCATCCATTATAGAAATCCAAGTCTGCTAAACAAATGAATGAGTGGACTACGTTGAATAAAATAACGGTGTTAACTTATTGATCTTTCCTCTCTCCAGTTCAGGCTCTTTACTTGCTGATGTGATTTTCAAAAGGTTAATGTGCATTAAAGGTGCAGTTTGTAAGACCTAGAAGGAATTATTAGCAGAAATGGGCTATAGAAAATAAGAATTGTTGTATTTTCTTTAGCTTGGAATGAGCCTTTTATATCTACTTAGGAGCAGGTCCCCATCATGGAGGCCGCCATGTTATCTTTACAGTAGCCAAGAATGGACAAACCACACAGTGGTGTGAATTTCCTTCTCGTGGAGGTAGCAGCTTGGATTTGGAGACGGTTGGAAGATGAAGAAAAGTAACGTTACAAACAAGAGGAAGCCTTGACATGAGTTTAAGGACTATCATTTGTTAAAGGGAGGATCATAGTTATACTTTAACACAATTTTAAGGGAAGACAGCGTGAATCCCCACTGTCAAAGACGCAAAGAAACAGGATGATGTTAACTGTGGACAAGTGAGAAGTTGATTGCAAAAACCTGGTCAAGCCTGGTCAAACCAGCTGCCGCTTGACTTTTGTCGTGCTTGTTTTCTTGCGATTATGGTAAGGGTTCAGCCAAGATTTTTAAAATATGGTTGAGTGTTTACTGATGGGCCTAATGACTAAAATTGTATTATTACACATCTTAATAGGTGTGTATTCAGCCTTAGTCAGAGTTTGCAGTTTGTCCTACATTTACAGTAATCGCCGTGAAACAGGTGTATAACATCGGGTATAAAGGCTTTGCTGAGCGTTGCAATCTGCAATCTCACCACTAAATCTCACATACTACACCCATAATGTCGGCCAGAATTGTGTTTCTCTGGATTAAAATGGTACCTCTACTCTTTATTTACCCGTTGCCATGGTGAATCAGCATATGTCTTCCACTGATGATGGCCTTCTGTAGTCATCATGCATGAGCTTACCTCTGAGTGAATCACCTCACAGTTAATTAAAGTAACTCTGGTCAGCTTTTCTAGGGTTGGTCAACTCACAGTTCATGGTTTGTTGAACCACCTTTCTGGGTGTTGTTTGTAAGTTTAGACAACAAAGGCACTTTGGGGAAAGAACTTGGCAACACTACCTGACTTTCTGGAACATAAAAACCTTTATTCATCCAGTCACAGTGGAAACAAAAAATGTATATTTTCATCACCTCTAAAACAAAGAACCTGATACATGTGATCAAGTATGTGCTGGAGGAGCAAGGCACTTATTGAAACACAAACTAAATGAACACAGGAGCTCCTTCAGAAGAGTTGATGTAGGACAACCAGTAGCCAGACATTTTGTAGAGGCTGAACACTCACTAATGGATTTCTTTTTTATTGGAATTCATTTGACCAATTTGGGACCCGGAGGAGGTGACATCAACTTGCTAGGAAGCGAAGAGAGGCTTATTGGATTTACAATTTTAAAAGTCTATACCCAGGCAGAATGAATTAAGATTTTAGTATTAGAGAGTTTTTTATATTCATTTTTGCAGTTATTAAATAAAGATTTTAGGTTAGTAATATTTTGGTGAGTAGTTTTATGTTTTTTGCTCTATATTCCTTTTTTACTTCTGCTACTATTATGTCTGTGAGATGTTTTCAGTTTTGTTTGGTTGTATACTTTTATTTTGACACTTCATTGTCAGAAGGGAAACACTATGGAGGCTGGCCGTCTATGTGTCTTGCCCTCATTGGATAATTGATTATGTTTCGGCCTCCTTACAGAGTATATACTGTATGTAGGCTCTGCCTTCTGCACGTTGTGTGAATCACCCTGACCACAGTTATGCTGAAACACATTCGTCAAATACAGACATTTCTTCCATTAGCTCAACTATTGTTGCCAGCTTTTTGTTTGTAGACTTTCCTGATTAAACAAGACCAACTTTTTTCCACACCCTTAAAAAAATAGTTTGATATTTTGTGGCATACACGTATTCACTTTCTTGCTGAGCGTTGCATGGAGAGATCAATACCACCCTCATACCTGTATGGTGAAAATCTGGCTGTTTTAGCAAAGCAGAAAAACTGGAAACAAGCTTGGCTCTGTCCAGAAGTAACAACATTGGCCAGAACCTCTAAAGCTCATTAGCAACCGCTGAAGTACAAAAACAACAATTAGTTATTTTAAGTGTGTTATGTGCCAAACCCTTTCTTGGCCAGGACCAGTTGCCAGGTAACCGGGAGAGATGCCAGGTCCTGCTTCACTTTTATTGTGATTCACAAAAAACAACAAGATTCTTTATCGTGGGGCTCAGGAGGTAGAGCGGGTTGTCTCCTAACCAGAAGGTTAGTGGTTCGATTCCTGGCTTGTCCAGTTCACATGTTGTGGTGCCCTTGAGCAAGTCACTGAATCCCCAGTTGCTCCCTGGTGTTATCACTGGTGTGCGAATGGGTGAATGGTCAAATAGTGTGAAATCGCTTTGAGTTTGCTGCAATGCATAGAAAAGCGCTGTACAAGTATAAGACCATTTAGACCATTTACCAAAATATTCTCATGGCCAATGTCTCTCTGTGCTGTGTAGCAGTGATGGGAATCCCGGCTCTTCTTAATGAGCTACAGTTGATTATTTAGCTCAGCTCAGCAGTAAGCGCCGGCTCTTTCAGCTCCCAAATGGCTTTTCATTTAGTGCCATTTCTGGCTTTTATCAATGAGCCAAATTTTCCAATGTTTTGACCAATGATTGGTATGTGTGGACATAAATCCCTTAAATTATTGAATATAATTATATTAAACCCTATTATTTCCACAATACCATGACCTTATATCATGATTGATATAAAAACATTGATGTAAAAACATCAAACACTATTACACATGTGTACTGAGGGTTATTTTTATAAAGTTATTATAAGGTTTTATAAGGGCATTTGTATATTAAAAGTCGTTTCACTACACACACTAAATACAGTGCAATGTATTCTACAGTTCTGATGCTACTGTGATGTACTTGTCAAATGAAAAAGTAAATAAACTACCCAAAACATGTCAGTTTCTGCTCCCCTCCCCCTTTTAACCTGACTGTGTGATCCTTGTCTACCATCGCACGGGACTGGTTGCCCTGCAAGCATATCAGCACAATATTCAATCAGCCCTTGGAGTGCCTTTGGCCAAGTAGTGCGGCAAAAAGATCATCCTATCCTATTATTTAGTTTGTTGTTTATTAAAAAGGGTAAGGTATTCATTTACAAAGAGAAAAGAAATCAGCTCTCAGACGTGAACCAGCCCCCACCCCTCACAAAAAAGAGTCGGCACATAGAGTCCATTTGCAACCGACACATCACAGGTGAAACTCGCCAGTGTCACCCAATATCCATGTTTTACTTTGACAGAGGCACTTTCTGATTTTACCACGTCATACATGCTGAAGCAATTTGTATATGTTCTATACAAGAGTCAATGCATTACCATAATAATGAAAAACGGCTGAGCTAAGTGGAAATCTGAGGATTACAGCCCTGTATCTATGCACTTCAGAGGCACATGAAGCTGCAGTGGAAGTCAGGTTCAGTTCAGTGTTTCTAGAAGCAATCATTTGGAAATAAAAAAAAAAACAATAATGTAATGGTTCAATCCTTTTATGTCATAACTTTATGACTAGCATATCGAATAAGCCTGTGCACAAGTACTGTACAAGAATAAAGTTCATGAATAAAGTGCATGAATAAAGATGCAGTTCACTGGGTTCTCGTGAAACATAAAGTTTGTTCAGTTCCTGGGCAACTTTAACCTTTGTTCTTTGTTTCCTTGTGACTTTTTGTTCCAAGACAATGTGCAATCAACTCTGAAGCACTCTTAGCTAATGTTATCAAGCGAAATTAATATCGCCTGTGATGCTGAAGTACTATTTGCTGAAGTATTTCATTCATGGCACAGTTCAAATATGCCTTGATTAAGGCTTCAGTGTGTACTTATTAATTTAAAAGTAATGCTTGTAGAATGTCTCATAGTGATCATGGGGTGACATAATGCCTATAGCAGACCTCTGTCAATCAATGTACAGATTTAGAATGTCAGTGTATAAACCTAGGTGACTTTCAATGGCATCAGTGTGTTTTCATGGACATAATCTGACTTGTTTCATTGTAACTGGCCTACGTTATGATCCTGGCGTCCTGTAACTTGTCCACTACAGATCTGAGGTCAGCATTTCTGTGCTTTCTCCCATCTAAATTACTAAAGTACATTTCATTATCGAAAGACAAATTTCCATCTCTTGGTTGCTCCAAAAGTGAGGTGCTTTCGTTGCCAGCATTGTTTGTGTTTATTTCAAGTCACTTGGATGCTGAACCTGCACAGATGGTACAGAACATTCAGAAACCCGGATAAAATGTGTACATGCACTAGTATTCTGGTTTCTTTCAGAGTACTCCACCTGAGCTTTCTCAGGAACGGGATATGAGCTAATACAGTTTTCTGAAATCAGAATTCGATGTTTACATGTGCAAACAAAAAGCTGGACACTGCACAAACCTGATCATAACTGGGACACACGTGGTCGTGTAAACTCACTCATAGATGCACTTCCCATCTTCATCTGAATGTCTTGTCCCACTCATTAATCCACCTTCGCTGTTCGTCTGGCACTACTGTTCTTACAAATGATCCTGATAGTTCACAAACCTCTGGGTCCAAAAACACAAAGCTCTGTGTGGATTCACAACTAAAACTGTGTGCACACAAAGGCAGAAGTGAGTGCTTGTACTCACACCAACCAGCCCAACAACATCCTTGTGACTGCAGTGCAGTTAAACAAAAGTAGCTCTTCATTCACTTCCTCTAAGCATCCAGCCTGCCATTATGTTTGCCACAACAACAGCATAATTGGAAACCATTTTCATAATACATGTAATTTCTTGAAGACAGGGTTGCATACCGCCCTCTATATAAACACATGCTCATCAAATGTGATTACAGTGTTCCTGGGAGGTTTGAGAAATGGTTGAGAAAGTTCCAGAGTTGCTTGACCTTCCAGCCCCCCCCCCGGTTCATGAGGCAGTTCTAGTTATTTAAAGCTGCTCTACCCAATTTCTTAGTTGCTGGAGAGTCTAGTGAAACTCAAAACAAACTGTCACCATACTGTAAGCTGCTCCTAGCCATGTTTTGCCCCTCCCACTACATCCTGTTTTCTATGTCCTACACGTCCCCATTTCCGTTATCAGAATCAGAATCTGCTTTATCAGCCAGGTGTGTTGGACACACGAGGAATGTCACTCTGGTACAGCGGCTCTCAATGTGTTTGTATGTGTTATGGTTGAGTGACGTAATGTTTGTCAGTTCCACAGATCTGCGAGGGTCTGCGCAGTGTGGACGTCCACGTGCAGGCCAAAAAGTTTGTCTCCACATGGACAGTCTGCACAGCAACAGCCCTGACTGCGCATGTACCGTGGTGATTGGAAAAAGTCAGAGTTCGTTGACAGAAGGAACACCCTCAATCTGAAGTATGTGCGTCCCTTGTTTGTGTCTGCTTACGCATGAGGATATGTACAAAGTCTGATCCTTTAAACCTGGCTTTTGTTCTTTTTTTTTTATTTTTGTCCTGCAGCTTTTTCGGTCTGGCAGGCACAATCTCAGAGTTTTTGTAGACGAGGGATCGTCAAATGTCTGGATGTTTGAATCCTCATGGTACAATACATGCTTCTTCTAACCTTTGCTGGGCGGCAAGTAGGACTGAGGTACAGACCTGACTTTGAAAGCACAGGAGAGAGAAGCTAGAATAACAACAGAAGGGCTGAAAATGGCAGACTGTCACGGTCGGGACTAGAATAGCAGAGCGATGCCACGTCTTGTCTCTTTTCACTTGATTTCTCAGACAGCATGTAAAATCTTAAGTTAATTAATGTACCTTTAAACCGGTGTAAAGGCCATTCTCCTGCTGAGGAAATTCAATCATGTCAGAGGACCACTGTGTTATTGCACAAGACACTGTCAGTGATGCCAGAGGACACTTTTGGTTAAGGTAGACATTATTAATTTTCCTTGTACCTTACAGTATGTTGTGGTGGTGAAACAATGTGGAGATCCACAGCAGAGTCTGAGAAAACACTACCAAAACTGAAGCACCCAAAGAGAGATTAATAAGGACGTTTTCAACCTGGAAATATCTATGAAATGCTCATACAAGCACTTGAATTCACATTCCACTCAGTTTTCTTGCTTAATATTCAGGATTTGCGCTCATCCTCCTTGAGAAATCCAGTGATAGTTCTTTTCTCTGTTGACTAAGCTAATTAAGTTTAAAAAACTACATTTAATAATCAAAGCCACACTGTGATTAATTTCATGAAACTTAAATTATGCTCCCTCAAATGACTGTTATCTCAATCTAACTGTAAAAGTTCATATAAAATCCTCAATCTCAAACCCCAGTGTGTAGTAAGGTCATTTAAGTCCTATAAGTTCTTGCAATGTGTGTGTGTGTGTGTGTGTGTGTGTGTGTGTGTGTGTGTGTGTGTGTGCTCAAAGGTGAGCATGCTCAGACTAATTTCAGTCCATTTTATGAATGGCTGATTATCACAATCTGTAGCTTGCGTTCGGGCGGAGCGGCAGCATTAAGTCCTTCACAGTGGGTGAAAGGCAAGAGGAAAGCGTCGGCATGGCCCAGAAGACTAATTGTGAGTTGATGTTCTTATCATGTTAATCTTCTATATACCTTTTTCAAGCAGTCGAGTTGATCGTGAACACTGGCAAAATAATTATAATAAGACAGCTAGGGTGTAAATGGCTGGCACTACTGACATGCCTTGAAGATAGATAACACTTCTTATTCAAACTAATGATCTTTTGTTTGTTGCCCCAGGATTCTCACCTTGCTTAGATGCATCATTAGCACTTCTGAGACCTAATTGTATTACATCTTACAATGACTCACTGTTGAAAATTTAAAGAGAAGCAATGCTATAATCTTTTCAATAGTGATTAACACCTCAGGTTGTCATACAACAATCCCAGGTGCTACGTGGTCATGTGGCATGGTGGTAAATTAAAAATGAAAAGGGTGATTTTCACCTAAGACGTGTATTGAGCCTTATTTGTTTCAGCCTGGTACATGAATGTCTTATTTCAACAATAGGCAGACTAGTGCGACTGAGCACTTGTTCTCTCTCTCTCTTTTGCTTTCTCTCTCTCAAACATACAGTTCTGTTCTCTATCAGGGAATATAGACCCTCAGATCAACATGCTGTCATGTCACTTTTTCGTGATGGGACACTCGAACATGTATACCCATCCTTCGTCAAGGCCACGAGCCATCAAGACCACGTTGGCATCGCCCTGAGTTTTTCTATGTGCTGGGAGGCAGCTCCTACTTTCAAGCTTTACTCTTTGGCAGTCTATGGGTCGGCCTCATTTATTACTATTTATTACTGCTGCCACAATGTCTACGAAAGCTACATGATGAGGCGGCTGAGCACAGACATGGCCGACATTCAAGCCAGCTACCTGGAAAACCCAGATAATGGTTTCTGGGTGGCAGAGGTTAATGGTCAGCCCAAGGTGGTGGGGATGGTGGCAGTGATGGGGAAGACAAGGGAAGAAGAAGGTGAGGGGGGTGATGACTGGAATGGAGGAACGATACAAGGAGGCTCAGAGTTTGCCCATGAAACAGCAGATAGGAGTTACGGTGAAATGTCCCACGTGGTCGTTCGGTTTCCATGGTGCTGCAAAAACCTGGGCTCCCAGTTGACACAAAAGGCCTCGGACTTCTGCAAAGAGCGAGGGTATGCCCGCCTCGCTCTGGGTGTCAGCTCGCCACAGACAGCAGCCATTTCAATGTTCCAAAGATGTGGCTTTCTTCAAACTGCATAAAAATCACTGGTTCTTCAAACTGGCCAGAATAATGGTGATGCCATTGGAGAAGCTCATTTAACCCTAAAGAAGCTTTAGACCTTATTAATAATTTTTCAGTTAATTTATGAATCTTGTCTCATTTAATTCAAAAGTCTCTGAGTGATATCTGGTCACTCATCTGTTCAGCTCACTATAATGGTAGTTTAAAAAAAAAAAAAGCATTAAACTTTTTCCACACAGTAGCATTTGTGATCTCACTTTGGCTGTAATTCTCCCCCCGACAGCACGTAGACCACAACCATGAAGAACAATGAGACAATTAGTCAACTTCTCTGCTTGGTCAAATTAATTTAGAATTTGCATATGGATGAAAAATAAAATCACACTAAGATATTTTATTAAGCTGATTGTTAGACAATAAAAAGGACAAACTGCTAGTTTATTACATTTAATTATCTATTCATCTATTCTTCTCCTGTCCACTAAGGAACGTAGAAATATATGACAGCGTGTTAGAAAGGTGGAATTTAGGAGAACCAGGAGAAGTTTCTTTTAAGCCTCTTTCCAGGGAGAAGTTGAATCCCTTTGCCTCAGTGGAATTAATGCCAGCTGAGTTCTAAGACCTCACAACCCTTTGCTTAAAATACCAATGAAAAATGCAATAGTATGAGGGCATTGGGAGGTTTAAAATTCTTTGGAGCTACAAGGGATGTGTGTATGTGTGTGGCATACAAAGAGGATAAAGAGTTCAGTACACTGCAAAGCATTCGGGTCATGATACACAAGGAAAGTAGTGAGATTATCAACAGCAAACAACAGAGAAAGAGCTTAGGCAGTTCCATATTGCTGGTCTTATGATATGTGTGAGGACAAACTAGAATGAAAGAGTCATGAGAATAGTTCAGCTGTGACAGTTGGCCAGTGCCTCTGAAACAATGTAAACAAGGAACTTCCTGTGCCTGACGCCAGCGGTATATTTCCTGGTGTCAGCCACAAGCGTTGTGCAGCCTCAGCTGACAATGTAGAATTTCAAATTTTATAAACTACATTACATCGTAACCCCCCCTCACACCAAAATGATAACGATTTCCAAAATATTATTAACACCATGCAGTACCTGCTTATCTCTGAAAGTGTGTGTCTATGGACAGGAACCCTGTAAGGGGAAACATCAAGCAGCCAATGTGTGCAGTGACAGGTGTAGCTTAAATTACCTTCAAGAGGGAGCACTGTATGGATAGAGCAGCCTGGCACCGAGACACACAGACCATCAGAGGCCTTCGGGCATCAATCATTCTTGCTGAGGCTGTCAGAAAAAAAATTAGGCTGCTGGCCAACAGGCAGGTGCTGAGCTAGCCAGAGGAAGATGAGTTGTAATGCTGGCCAACCTGTTGTCATCCTCTCACAATTACCAGTACAACTGGCCTCAAGGTAACGACAGCTTGATTGTAATTCCTCTCATACCTGTGCTACAGGGGTGAGTTGGTTGTTTTGTTGAGAGGTGTTTAGATTATTTAAAAAAGCCCCTTTGCAAATACTTTGACAAAAGTCAGATTTCCTGTAGCCATAGTGTTTGTTCCCTTAGAACTGATTTATGTTTGTTTTGTTTTCCTCCAATATTGAATCAAAGGAAATTAATTAGGCTTTTATAACACACATCAACACAATAGGACCCCTTTCTAAATTTAATATACATTAATTACAAATAAGAAACACAAGTGACATGTTTACATAGGTTTTCAAGTTTTACCAGTCAGTATTTAACACTTCAGATGAACCTCTGTCTGAGTATGTGTGGGTAGGTGTGTGTCAGTTTTGCACATCTGACTCTGGTTTCACCATAGTCAAAGACTATAGCTTAGATCAAACAGACTTTGACAGATGTTAAACCACTCAGCTGAGTTCACTCTGGAAGAATTCAGCAGATATTTTATTTGGGAAATTTGGCAAAGACTGCAACAATACAGAAAGAGCAGCATAGAATTTCACTTTAGCAGGAGAAGCTGTGGCTTCTCACTGTGGCAGGACTCGCTGCTTCTGTAACTCAGCAGTCAGGCCCTGGACAGTTTCCAAGAACAGAATGGCTAAGACATCCTCACTGCTCTGCTTTTCCAACAGGTTTCCTTTCTAATTGATTGCTCCACAAATGTTTTCCTCCTTTTTGGCATTTGGTTGCACGGGTCAGCAGGTGTTACTGTTACCATGGAGACATGGGTCATCTGAGTTATGCTGCACTCAAGTCATGTTTGAGGGAAGGTAACTGCTTGGAAAGATTCCTGGGCTTAC
This sequence comes from Monopterus albus, assembly GCF_001952655.1. Classification (NCBI taxonomy): domain Eukaryota; kingdom Metazoa; phylum Chordata; class Actinopteri; order Synbranchiformes; family Synbranchidae; genus Monopterus; species Monopterus albus. Next base: position 358,823 of record NW_018128092.1, on the reverse strand, counting down.
CATTTGCAAACGTTCATGTGACCGGTAGCTCAAGATGGCAGTTCCCACCACATGAGGGAACATCTGTTGGAAGAAGGGAGTTCAGAGACTTGGAAAGTCAGTGCCAAGGTGGAGCTGTTCTGGTGGCACGTGGTGGCCCAGCACCTCACTGGGACTTTCTGTGTTTGGTTTATCTTATCAGTTATCACTCAGCTGTGTATCTGAGCTTAAAAAAAGACATTTCCCAGTGATAAATACAACTTGGATGTTGGCATGAATGCTATTTACAAGTAGGAAACTAGTAATTACGTGGCATCAGCCTGAGGGTAGGGTCACTTTTTAGGTCTTACTTGCATTATACCAATCTAGGAACAAATTCAGAACTGATTTAAACCTGATCTTTCACCCTTTTTCTCTGCAAAACTATTGAGCCTGTTGTCAGGTTGCACTGGGATCATGAGTGAGCAGCGTTTTCCAGTCCAGCCACAAAATGGACTGAGATCTGTAGCTATGTCCTACTAAAGGCTGTGAAAACAAAATAATTACACTGCATAAAGTAAACACATTGTAAGTGGTTTAGATCACTTTGACATTAAGTGGTCGTTTTCTGTTGATCATTGTCAAACCTACTTCTATTCAGTGTTGTGAATGTGTGAAAGTTCATTTTTCATGGATGCATACATCCAGCAGCTGGGAGATAATTGGATTTCTCAGCATAATTAATGAGAGCACTGCTTCACAAAGCAACTTCACAGGTTTATAAAGTAGTTAAACTTTCTTTCTCTCTTTCATTGTCCCTTTTCTTGGGTAGACGAATATAACAACATCTAAAGGGGCTTTTCATCCATGTGTCATTATTAAACTGGGGGTCATCCCAGGTTGAGATAACATATGAGATCAATGAAATAGGCAGACTCTCATCAAAGGGTGGGCTCAAGAAATCCAATTGGAAAATATCTCTTTGTCCACTATAGCGTTGGAGTGTGTGTGTCTGTCTGTGTGTTTGTGCGTCTTGGTATTACTTACATTATGGGGGCCTGTTAACACACTCACATTGTGGGGACTTGGCCATCCTTGTGGGGACCAGAGGATGGTTCCCACAAAGAAATAATTGAATTTTAGGATGATAACATGGTTTAAGGTTAGGGTGAGGTTAGGTATTAGGCAAGTAGTGGTTAGGGTTAGGATAAGTCTACAGGAAATGAATGTAAGTCAATGTAAAATCCCCACAAGGCATGAAAACACAGTGTGTGTGTGTGTGTGTGGGCAAGGATTATCTGGAGCCTTCCTGTGTGCATACATTCTCACTATAAGGCTTCTTCTGGTATCTTATCACTCTGACTTGCACCAAGATTGAAGGCATCAAGTTAGGGACAAAGTTAAAAAAGCTTTAAGGCAAACTTTCATGACACTTTTAAACTAATAGCAGGACAAGTAATCAACATTACAAATAGTGCCTTGTGGAAACAGGTTTGCCTCTTTTTATTATATATTAGCATCTGTATTGAACAGGCAAATATTATGGAGATTAATTGCAACAGGATACAGAGTTTGAGAGCCAGAGGTAGGTTTGTTTGGATCATATATCATCATACACTATTTGCCAGTGTCTTGCGTTTTCACTTTTCAGCTTCTTTGTTAGTCTACAGTAAGTTACCTTTTGGCTGTGCCGCTGAAATTTGCTGCAGAAGAACACCTGGCCAGCGCTTCAGATATTATATCACAAGTAACAAAGGCGTGTCAAAGACTGGCACAGATAGATCGCTTATACTGCACTGTCAATTTACTGCATTTTAAGAACATGATGCTATGCAGAATCTGCACTTCCTTTTACTGAATAATTGGCCAATTATTCACTGCATGGTTCAAGAATGATAAATACGCTTTTCTATAGGAACAGAACATTAGACAACAGTGCACACCCTGAGACACTAACAGGTAAAGAATGAGAAACAGGGGAGATGTGTTAACTGCATCATTTAAATTACAGCTTACAACACAACACTGAAACATGTACGGAAGCATAATTAGGGTCTCATTATCATTCAAGATTGGAAGTCAAATAATGGGGATAAATGTGAGATTAGTTGTAGCTAATGAGTTGGTATTAAAACTGTTTACACCACAGTGAATCTCTGCATCATGCACAAATGCTGCAGACAATATTAGGCAGTGGCCCATTTGCTCAGCTCCAGCTCCGGTGCAAGAGGACTGTGGGGATTTGGTCGAGGGAGTAATTGGACACAACAACAACCGAAAAATTGATCACAGCTGTTGTAATTAGGAGAAATATGGGGCGATCAATTTTTTTCATGTTTCAGACTCGATGCTGTTACCCACAACAACTGTATTCCAATATACTAGAGTGTAAAAATATTAGGGCCATCCTCTTATTGTACACAGTGCTGTGTTCTGCAATATTTTAGGATATTCAGCCCAATTGAATTTTGTATATTCTAGCAGTGCAATAACTGTACAACTGAAATCCAGCTTTAAACACAACACATTTAAGAGACTTTATAAAAATTATTAGTGACTTTTATACTTCACTTTATGAAAAAGGGTCTTAGCAGTGATATAAAAAGTTTTATGGAGCCCTCCTCTGCAACACCCTCCCCACAATATTTCAAGGTAATTGTTTAAATGTATGGCAGACTTAATAAGATGGCGACTATTAAGATCTGCTAAATAACTGGTTCCTACAGTCAATGAGTGAATGGAGGAACAGGCAGTGTTTTTGCCCCGCACTAGATTTCAAATACTGAAGATAAGTGAGTTTGATGAGGTGGTGTTTTAACCTGATATGTTTGAGATCAGTCTGACTGTTCATCATAATCAAGCCAACAGCATGACGCTGAGTTGCAAGGCCTGGTTTTATGGAGAAGTTCGTCCACACAGCCGAGCCAAAACGCACCGAACTGAACCACAGTGTTTCCCCAACATTAATGACATACTTATTTTAACCCTAGCTGTGATGTTTCCCTGAAGCAAAACAAGATGTTTTTGTGCTTAATACTAACCAACCCCTAAGCACAGTAATGTCTTATCATAAACCAGTTTCATGTTTCACCAGTGGTTTGAAAGCACGAACAAATGGTGTTGTCCTATCAACAGGGACGTCCAATCAGAAAATACCTCTGTGTCATTCTAGAGAGCACTGACAAATTACAGGACATAGTTTTTCTTCTGGATTCAGGACTTGTTGCATGGGTTCATTTTATGACACATTGTACTTCTGTGTGAAATGCTGCAACCTAGTGAAAAACTTCTTCAAGAGAGGATGTTCAGCCATTTCTAACTAAAGACCCACATCTAACATACTGGTTGTGAATTTGGTGAGAAAAAGCCTTTAGCTATCAAGCTCCTCTCCTATGGAACCAACTCCCAGTCTCAGTTCAGGAGGCGGACACCCTCTCTACCTTTAAGATTAGACTTAAGACGTTCCTTTTTGATAAAGCTTATAGTTAGGGCTGGATCAGGTGACCCTGAGCCTTCCCTTAGTTATGCTGCTATAGGCCTAGGCTGCTGGGGGCCCCATGATGCTCTGAGTTTCTTTTTTTCCCCAACCGGTCGAGGCAGAAGGCCGCCCACCAAGAGCCGGGGTCTGTTGGAGGTTTCTTCTGTTAAAGGGAGTTTTTCCTCCCTGCTGTCACCAAGTGCTTGCTCAAGGGGGATTTGTTGGGTTTTCCCTCTGTAATAATATTGATAACAGTAAGGTCTAGACCTTACTTTGTAAAGTGTCCTGAGATGACTTTTGTTGTGATTTGGTGCTATACAAATAAAACTTGATTTGATTTGATTTGATTTGAAAAATAAAGCCCTACTACAGACAGAGAATTATCATCTCCATATGGCCAAACACACCTTTATTAACCATTTGTGTTCTGTTAATTTAATAACAGTTGTCATTAACACAACTTTAACATTCGATTTTCTTTTTAGCAATAAATCTTACATGGAAAGGCTAAGGACCCCCTCGAAAACGAGATGGGACATGTCAAGGGACTCATCCCATGATCGATTTGAATAAATAAAATAAATAAATGATATAAAGATCTACAACGTATCCATCCCACAACACTTTTTATACAGTCCCTAACATTTGCCAATCATAAATCATGGTTCAGTAGGTTTTCGAAATGATTCACTGCTAACAATGAACAGCATAATTTGGTCATATCTCTGAGTTTCCAGAGGTACTAAAGAACGTGAAGAAAATAATACCCACCACAAATGGCCAGCAGAGCCATTAAAATACAGCTTTGATTGATCCTGTTATTAACTAAAGACTTCTGAAGCTGTTTGACAAGGAAGTTGGAAGACATTACCTTATCACATACAGTCACTGAGTCATGGATTAAGTTGGGCTGCAGTGAGGATATCTGGCACGTGTCGCGGTATCGGAGCAGGGAAGGGATAAGGTCTCAGTCTAGGGTGATGAGATTTATACTTAAAGCAAGAGAAGCATACCTGTTATGGCCTTCGATTTCCCCTGGAGGAGACGCCTGTGAGGACACATGGTGCTTGTTGCCATCTGTCATGTAACTCCATACACACCAGCTGTCATATGAAGATGTATTCTTTAGCTGTGCTGCTGTTTGTTTTAGGCACTGTAATGCCTGCTATCTCAGTATAACCTTCTTATGCCTTGAGGGCTGCAACCAAACCTCGTGTTCTCATTTTAGTCTGTTCAGATGTACCATACAAACAATTTCTGCAGGTGGTGCATATTTCAAAAAGACTTTTAACATGTCAAATTAAAGCTATTTTTGCCTGGCATGTTGACATTCAGTAATTTACTGACTAGCAGAGAGGACAGTTTATGTTCATGAGTCTTAAAAGCTGTCTGTTGGAAAGCTTTGTGTTTTCTTCAGCTGCTCGCCGCTGTCTGCACTGAGCAACAAGGCAAAACACAATGTGACTGGAGAATGTGCAAGGTGAGACGTGATGTCTAAAGTGAATCAAATGGTTCAGACACTGGGTATTGACTGCCTTTGGAAGCTTAATAGGAGATTTAATAGGCCCAGACAGAGGAACAACTTTCATTTTTCATGATGCTATTTCTCGGGGGTATTAATGTTTGGACAAGCTGACAACTCACACCATATAAACATTGTGTTGTGGATGCTACAATTCAGGAGTCTCTGAGGATCGTTTTGGGTGGATTCTTTCTTCCTGAGCAGAGGGTCAAAATGGATTTCTCTCCAAATGAAACACAGACACCTGCTTGGAGAAACTGGGCTCTACAGTACAGTTCCTTCTAAGTAGAACTCTTTGGATAAATACCTTTTGAACTGTTTATCACAGGGAGCCTGCAGAGCTAGATTTATGGGGAAGTGTAAGTCTCCTAGCTCAGTCAAATAAGAAAAGATAAGATAAGACACGTTTAATACAGAATCTGTGGTGGATGGGCAGATACGCCCGCATACATATATACGCATAAGTTCTATAAGCATAAAATAATCTCAGGTAACAACAACAGATTTCAAACTGTGGCTACAGTAAGTAAAGTAAACAAACATCCAAAAACCAAGTGGGAAAATAAAAATAGACCCTTCTTACTTTGCCAGTCATAATCAGCAGCCAGGTGTTACTGTTCAGGATTAGTCAATCATTAGTGAGTGTGAATATAAAAGCAGAACTGGTGCTGATGTTGTGGAGCACTGAGGTGTGAGTCTGTTGGGGATTTTCCATCTTAGGAACCTACTGAAACATGTCAAGCCAAGTAACGCTCGTCATGAGTTCTGCTTTTGTTTCCACTGCCCTCCATCCTCTGTGGAGGTGTATTCTGGGGGCTAAATTTCAGGACCCCCGAGGAAGTACTACTAAAATCAAGTTCCAGGAACCTGAGGGGGGAGGGGGTGGGTGCTGTTTAATAGAAATTATGTTTATTTGCTGCTAATCTCCAACAGCAAATAGACTTTGAAAGAAATGTACTGCTGGAGAAACTGGGCTCTACAGTACAGGTATTTGCTAGGTCACAGTGTTGATACCTAATGCACCAGCAGAATGTTTCCTGACAATGTGCTTTGCTTTGTTTTCCTACAGTATCCGCTGATAACAACTAGAGCACTGTTTTATAAATGTGTTTAGGCACTCACAGCGCTTAGTTAAGGTTAATGAAAGATCATGGCTTTACTTAAACACTGAAAAGGTAACTGAGATTTCATTAACACTTAATGAAAAGCAGAATCTCTTCCTAACCCACAAACTTAGAAACAGACCGGCTGAGTTTTGAGTATTGAACTCTTCATAAACAATAAATAAATATGTTACTTATTAATGGTGATTGTTTGGTTTTGTCATGGATGTCAGTCTTTACAGGAACACTTACAGTAAGATATGAAACCAAGCTTTCAGGGGCTTTAGGGCTTTGGTTGTGTAGACTTACCCCACGAGGGACTCACAATGCAAACCCCAGTCTCATTTGACCCACTATCCACCGCGGTGACCTTCTTATGACTAGCATGAGGTACAAATATGCACCTGCATAATATGCGGAACATAATCTAGGCAGCAATTACATTTTCCTGCAAGACATAATTGCTAAAACAAGCTAGCAGTAATTTCTAGGAGTCAGTGTTGTGTGTGTGTGGAGGTAGCTCGTCTTATTTGCATGTTGTGTGCTAGCCTTTGGGAAGCCTGCGCTCAGGTTGGAACAAGTATGTAACAACTAATGTAACTAATTCCTTTATGGGTGTATTTATTCTACACACTAGTGATTTCCTTGTAACTTTGCCTGCACTAGTGGTGAAAAGGGGTTGTTTTCTATATTTGTTATCAATTCAGATCGACTCTATATCCACCTAGACATTTTTCTGCACACATTAAGTCTACTTTGATTCAAGCTTTTAAAACAAAACATGAAAGCAGGAAATAGATCAAAGATAATGAAACGCATCTCGCCTGCAGACTCCTGTCTCTCTGGCTGGGCTGGCAGCGGTCTCAGGCTTCTGACGCTCTCGCTCCTGCGGGAATGGATTTAGTTGGATTTTTAATTATCCGACTCTGATTTCTAAATTGGTTTTTTATGCCAAAACTAATAGTAACAATAGACAGTGATGGATCTTGGGAGATTTGAATATGCTTACGAAGAGAGAGATTGTTCTCTGTCCAGGCCGTCAGAGATTACCACCCCCACTTTGAGGCCTATAAGCAAATAAAAAGACCTTCTAAGACAATTAAATGACACAATCACACCAAGGTCTTAATTATTATTATTGATAGAATGAACATAAGAATCACATTCATTCATGTCTCACTGATACAATCTTCAGCTTGATGTTTCCTGCTACACTGAATTAAAATGCTGTAATTCTGGATGAAAATGATTTTTAAAAATACACACACAGCAAGCAAATATGCTGACACAATGAAGCAAAATAAAAATGGGGTCTGCAAGTGACACAATCCTACATGGTGGAAACAGTGACCTCAAATCACAACAATAAGTCTCCTCTCCAGCTGTGTGGAAGCTCAGCCATCCGTCCACCCACACACAGACATATTGTCCTACACACACACACTGACTTCTAGACGAACCTTCATCCTTCATTTATTGGCACAGTCTCTGTCGGTGTTCTACTGGACAGCTGAACTACCACATGAATGTCACTAAATCTGACCTCCAGACTGCCTCTGCCAGCACGTCAAGGTGAAAACACATGATTTTCACCCAGAGATGACATACTGTATTGTGACGTGTGAACACCAGCTGGATATTTACTAATTCTGGGAGAGACTCGCCCGTCTGCTGTAGATCTCTTTGTGTATACCAGCAGCACAGTCCCAGCCAAGACCCTCTGACAAACTAAGCACATCCCCCTGCTCCCTCTCAGGAGACTTAATTGTTGCTGGACATTGTTTGTGATTCCTGCCAAGTTGCCAAAAAGTTTCTCTCTTTCGCATCTTTTTGTAGCCCCCACGCATCAGGGTCCCTGTGCTGTTATTCTCATCCCATCATCTGATTCATGACTATGGAAAAGGCTGATGAGACCGAAATAACCACCATCTGAGGGGCACCATCAGTCACATTACCTCCTCAGGGTCAAACACACAAACCACAATGTCCCGACGCTGCTTGCATCTTAAGTTTGTTCCAATCTGCATGTCTGACTGATGCTCTGTGCTGTTCATAAACTGGCAAAACTTTGCTGAACTATGTAATAAGATGTTTTATAGGGTATTTTTTGCTGTTCTTTAGGATTTTCCTGAGGATTAGAAATTGGGCTGAGATCTAAAAAATATCTTCAATATTATGTTTAGACAAAAATGCAAATGCAAAAGCCCATAATGATTTAGTAAAAACAACATAATAAAACTAGGCAGAACTCTGAAAGTGCAAGCCTCCACCAAAGGGTGGCTCAGTTTCTCCATAATGCCAGAAAAGCATTATCCCCATGATAGTTTGACACTCATAATATGACACTAAAAACATGTATATATGAAAAAAACAAATTCCCCACTCGCCCCCACTTCGGGGCGGTCTTTCCTTCCTACATGCTCGGGTCCTCTACCAGAGGCCTGGGAGCTTGAGGGTCCTGTGCAGTATCTTAGCTGTTCCTAGGACTGCACTCTTCTGGACAGAGGTCTCAGATGTTGTTCCTGGGATCTGTTGGAGCCACTCTCCCAGTTTGGCAGTTTGGTGTTTCTATTACCATGGGGACCACTTGTGCCTTCACCTTCCACATCTGGTTCTAGCTCTTCTTGCAGCCCTTGGTATTTCTCAAGCTTCTCGTGTTCCTTCTTCCAGGAAGTGGATGTTGCTATCGCTTAGGATTTCTACATCTATCACTACAGCTCTCTTCTTCTGTTTGTCCACCACTACTATGTCCGGTTGGTTGGCCATTACCAGTTTGTCAGTTTGTATCTTGAAGTCCCACAGGCATTCCATGTATGCCCTGCCTGCTAGCATCTTGCACCCCGCTGTTATGTGCTGGATTGTCTCAGGGGCATCTTTGCACAGCCTGCACCTGGGGTCCTGTCTGGTATGGTAGACCCCGGCCTCTATTTATCTTGTACTTAGAGCTTGTTCTTGTGCTGCCATGATTAGTGCCTCTGTGCTGTCTTTCAGTCCAGCTTTGTCCAGCTACTGGTAGCATTTTTTGATATTAGCCACTAATCCTCTGCCTCCTTCCTTCTACTTAGTGTACAGCCTCAGGATGCTGGACCTGGGGTGAAACCCACTGTGCATTGTAAGGAGCTTCCTTGTCTTGATGTCAGTGGCCTCTATCTCCTCCTTTGGCCAGCTTATTATGCCAGCGGGGTACCTGATGACCAGCAGGGTGTCGGTGTTAATCTCCCGTACCTTGTTCTTTCCATTCAGCTGGCTTCTCAGGACTTGCCTTATTCTCTGCAGGTACTTGGTGGTTTCTGCTTTCCCTGCGGCCTCTTCATGGTTCCCACTTGCCTGTGGGATCCCAAAGTACTTGTAGCTGTCCTCAACATCTGCTATGTTGCCCTCAGTTCTGACTACCTTCCCTCTCCTTGTTACCATTCGACCACACTTATCCAGTCTGAAAGTCATTCCGATGTCCTGGCTGTAGATCATAGTGGTGTGGGTCAGTGAGTCGAGTTTCAGCTGTTTGAATTGATCTTGATCAGAGTTTCTGTTATGAACTGACAATGGAAATACATAAAGTATCATCAAAACTGACACACACTTTTATCTAGCCTCATAAATATCTGTGGAGAGACACAGGGAAATGAACTCTCAACAGTACAGTAAATAACAGTGCCACACCATACCTGCGTGCACACTGCTCTCAGCCCACAGCCAGACACAAAGGAGCTTTACGCTGCTGTTCACAGATAAATTATACTATGCTCTTATATTATCTGATGTTTTTCTTTAATCTTACAATGCAAAATATCTCTTTTACAACATGATTACTGAATATTCACCGCACAGACCTGGATGTTTCTGTCGTCCAGTTTTCAGCATTCGGGTCACAACGTAACACTGCGGCTCTGTCTTCACAGTGAAAACAACCGAGTGTTACTAACATTATGTTTTGTATTGTACGAGTCAGATCCCACTTGGGTTGCCAAATATAGTAACAATGATCTGACCATGTGTTTTTGGTCCCAGTGGAGGGTGGGGCGGGGGCTCTCTTTCTGTACGTACAGTTTATGAGCTTTGGATGCAGGGCAGATGGAGTTGAACTCAGATCCTCAAGATGGTCTTGGTATATAAGCAGTGGATGCCATGTTTTGTATGTTGTTCTCTGCGTTGGGAAATATAACAGTGTTTCCCAGTTAAGTACAAAAGTGTTTAGTCATAAGTCACCAACAGCAAGGTTGCTCTAACACTAACCATGAGAAGGAAAGTCATGACAAACTTATTTAGTGGATTACAAATAGATATTAACCTATTTAAAGAGTCACACAGGTGGCGTCCTAGACACAGTCGTCCCTGGGGTGATTTAGACTGAGATCCTGTCATGAACAGAGGAAGGTGTTCATGTGGGGAAGCTGCTGGCTCCTAGTTTAGGGATTTAATTGCTGTGACGTGCCCATCTCTATAAGGACTTACAGAAACAGCTACTGTAAGAAAAAAGGATGTGAATCCAGATAATGATTCACATTCTGTTTAGTTTTACAATTTGTTAAACACTTTGCAAGAACAGCCACAGGATGGTGGCAGTGCAGATTCAGATCAGTTTTTACTAGGCCTGCCGCTTCGTACATGCACGTCACGCACTGTGTGTAGGACACCAGGTGCCTGACAGGGGCACCAAAAATTAAAATAACAACGAAGCACAAAAGCCTTGTGTTTAGAGCACAAGGCGCCCAAAACAGTAGCCGGCCTGGTTTTAGCTCGGCACAAGGTGTTACTGTATAATTAGGCTGAATTTTACTGTGTTAAAGCCTGATTTTTTTAAAGCCCCCATTAGAAACTGTAAGAGTTGAACACCACAGGAAGCAGAAAAAGCCTCAGGAAGAAGATGTTAGTAGTGAATTGTGAATGAACACTGCTGGGAAAATGTGGCTGTGAGTGGTCGCCTGCGGTGAAGTGTTTCTTTTTTTTACTATCAAGATTAATGGCCCCCCAGCAAGAAGGTGATCAAAAGCCATGAACTCAAATCCATCTAACTTCACTGGAGACCATTTTACAACAACCAGGTCTGATTTTTGAAGTAGTTTATATAATATTCCATTTAATTTGAAGCACTAATCTTTATAATTACATTTCTTATAAATTGTAGCTCACATTTTCCAAGAACAGTCGGACTGAACAATTTACTTATTTATGAGAGATTGTTATTAGAGGTTTTACCGGAGTTGTGTGAGTAGAACTTGTTTTCCTATGAAGTCTATATAATGTGTCACTCTCTAGTCTACAGCCTTTGTTTTAGTTTACTTTACTTTTCTTGCCCATGGAAAATGGAAGCTAGTTAGCTCAGCTTGCTTGTCTTCACCTTACAAATCAATGTTGTGTGGAATCTTATAAAGGGGCAAACATTTGAAACATAACCAACAGTAGAGGGGCTTGTTGAAAAAGGGAAAGTGTCTTATATCAGTGTCTGTAAGTGCACACCACAGACACTGACACCTGTGTCTTGTAACGCTGACTCCCAGATGTCTGTCAAACTCTGCAGTTGGCTTGGCCCTTAAATGCTGCAGTATTTGTACATCTATGTCCAAAAAACTGTTTTATTCTCCTTTGGATAACCGAACAGTACCTGCAGTTCTTTTTATCCCTCTGCACCAGTGACAGTCGTGGCCAGAGGCATGTTTTCAGGTTGTCTGTCTCTACAATTCCTGTGAACGCGATGTCTCTTGAGAGAATTTCTTCAAATTTGGCACAAAAGTCCACTTGGACTCAAAGATGAACTGATTAGACTTTGGTGGTCAAAGGTCACTGTGACTTCATGTCCGTTCCATTTTTGTGAATGTGATATCTCAGTAACGCCTTGAGGGACTTTCTTTAAATTTGGCACAACTGTCTGTCTGTCATGGGAAAAGTGAATGCAAATTTCAGTTCAACTTCAGTAATTATGTTTGGCTTTAAAATTGGCTCAGTGTCCTCAGCAGACATTCAGGAAACTCTGCTGAACATTTGTGTGAGCATCACTGGACTTTTCAAATAAAACATTATGAGGCAGAGCTGTTTTGACTGGAGTGTCTGTCACTTTCTTTCAGACGAAACAGTTCTCGTTAATTAGGCATTGAGATCTCCATTGAGACTGACAAGTCAAAATCAACAACTACAGCTGTTTCTGTTCTTTTCTATTCAAAGCAGATATGCATACATGGTGAGTGAAATAAGAAGGTGTGAAAAACAAAGGCACTGTTCTTTTGCTAAACTCCTTAACAGATCTAATGGCTTGCTCTGAACTTCACTTCTTTGGCTTGATTTAATTTTTCTTGTGGAGAAATGATTAATTACTGGATTTGAGAACTGCTGCGGCGGTCCACGTATGACTACTTTTTGAACATTTCTCCATTGATTTTCAGAGTGATTAAGAAGCACTTTGAGCTCTCAACACACAAGCGTGGGTAACTGCCAAGCATGTGAGAATGAATAATCTGTTAGTCAAATCAAAAGGATACTTTCCTTTAGTTTGGACCGTCCTTTGCAGATTGAATGTTTCAGCACAAAGCATGCCGACCCATTTGTCTCTCAAATACGTGCTGTGTAATGCCACTAAAATATATGAAGCAAATTTTGCTGAAGTAACATGTAAATACACCAAAGGTAGAATTAAAAACCTCACCTTGGAGCAAGGATGTCCATTCAGGCTGTAAAGGAATTTGTGAATTTGATGTGTGTCAAGTTGCATCGCAGCAGCATCTTTGAGTCACAGCTAGATGTCTGTGATGCTTTTTGACCATATCACACTAAAACTATGATTTCTCATGTTCTCGAATGTTGACATCAGTAAATCACTAGTCACTAATGAACCTAAACAAGAAAAACTACAGCATCATCACAGGATCTGCAGCTGCTACACGGCATCAGCTACTGCAGGTGAGATTTCACTGGCAGATTTCTTTTATAGCAGGTGTATGAGAAAGGATGTTTTCACATTAAGAAACACAAACTGTTACACAACAACCCTGTCTCTTAGCTTTTATACTTGTTTTACCAATTATGTTTTGCAGGATACATAACTGCTGCCCGGATCATGTTCATCTGCAAGGTCTCACTTTTTCTGCCGAGGTGAGTGCGGTGGATGGTGGCCTTACCGACACTGACACACAGTCACAGTCACATCCTGATTTACATTTGGATTATGTGTAGTTACATCCTGATTTACATTTGGATTATGTGCAGACGACAACAAGTCTTACAGCTGGAGAAAGATTGTAATTACAGTTAAATGTTGATAAAGTAAACACATCCTGTCAGTGTCAGCTTTTTCAGTGGTAAACCACAGTGGTCTGGAGCCTTAAAGGGTAACTAACTATACACTAAGTTAGCTGAACGCGCAATCACATGGAATTATGTTGACGTATACCGTCAATACGGGTGATATCATATTGTGTGCAAAATCAATATTTTCTTTTCAAATTTTGTAGTTAATGTCAGTTTGGATTTGACAGTTCAGTTCTGCCGAATTGACCGGCCCGTCCCTAATTGTGACGACATAGACAAGACTCCGAGGTCCGAATCTGTCCAGCAACTCTCTCAAAAGAACATAAACATGTTTGTAGTGGCTGTCAGAGCTCCACCAGACTCTTTGTTTCTCCAGCTAAGGATAAAAGAACGGGAGAGGAAAAGAAGCTTCTCAAGGTTTTTAGCTTTGACTCTCTCCATGCTATTGTGTTAGTCGGTGTCCTCTGACCCTCCACGTCACACACTTCAGTACGTAGCGACGAGGCCATGCCCCCCTCTCCTAACTAATGAATTATATCATTAGATTTTGCAGGAGGGCAGCATGATGATGCATCACAGAAAAAAGGTTCTGGGTTCGAGCCCGGCCTGACCTGCAGCCTTTCTGTGCCAAATCTGCATGTTCTCCCTATGCCTACGTGGGTTCTCTCCGGGGGCTCCGGCTTCCTCCCACAGTTCAAAGACACACAGCTTAGGTTGACTGGTCGCCAGTCTGTCACAGGGCTGACATGTAGACAAACAACCATACACACTCAAACTCACTCCTACAGGCAGTTTAGAGTCGCCAGTCCAGGGTGGACCCCGCCTCTCACCCAGTGTCAGCTGGGATTGGCTCCAGTCCCCCCAACCCTCTTCAGGATAAGAGGTATAAATAACAAATGCATGGATGGATTTTGTAGTCATCTTCTATATGAACATTTTGCAACTTGTCCAATTGGTTAATCATAAATATTTCCCCATTATAGTGCAAAAGCAGAGGCAAAGGTTTGACTAGCAGCAGGTTCTGTACAGGAGGCCGGAGAGGAGAGGTTTTCTTGTGATGGACTCTTTTCTGACTGTGTCATAACAAAGTGGTCACAACACAGTCATTCTGACTGCTTGTTGCTTTGGGTTTACAGTGTAATAATGAGGTATTTATAATGTGATCTCAAGATCTTGAGAAGACTTAATGTTGGAAATTGTCTATAACTGTCTCCTCTCTGGCGTCCTGGGTTTCTGTTACCAGACCAGAGCATCAGTACTGAATATTTCTGAGAAAAAAAAAAAGCCCAAATTATGTTGAAAGAATTGCCTTCTACAGTATCTGCACATGCAGTTACTCAGTGATTAAAGTAAGCTAAAGATTGTGGTTACAGTTAATACAAATGCAGACGGTAATTGTGCAGGAGATTCGTTTCACCCCCTTTCACCATCCCAATACGCCATTACTTTTCCCACAGCATGCTACTCCCTGCATTAACAATGAGTGTTGGTACTCGGTAACTAAGCCGTGAGACACATAAATGTGCAGTATAAAACTAATTCCTAGGAAACTGGGCAGTTTCTACAGAAGGCTGGAGATGGCATGTTTATATATAGTCATTATTTCTCATACGTTGTTTTCTTCTGACTGAAATGATTCACTTGTGATTGTGATGTCATGACAAACTGTTTTTGACAGCTTGTTAAGTCGAATTTACAGCACAATAATGAAATATGTGTTATGCATTCTCAAGTTTGAGATGTGCTCATTGACTCAAGGAAGAAAACATGTAGGAACCGTTGTTAATTGTATCTTCAGACAAGAATAGTGATATTTGACAATTCTGCTAAATTTTGGTTTGTCTTTGATAGCAAAGTATTTTTAGATTCAATAATGCCAACGTTTCCAATGCAATAGAAAAGTCCCCTGTTCTTCTTTATCTGTTCATGGTGACTTTAAAGTAAAGGGAAGTATCATGGGTATGATTTGCAGCTTCTACGCTGCATTGGTATCCAGCTAGGTGTGATTTCATCAGCAGGTTTGTTTATGCCACAACACAGCAGCGAGTTTTTGAGAAAGGATGCTTTCAACACAACTCTGTCTTCTAGAAATTACACTTTCATACCTGTTTTGACAATTACAGTATGTTTTGCCAAGAAACAAACAGTAATTGCTGCCTGAATTATGATCCCCTATAAGCACTTATTTCTGCTAGAAAATGGTTAAAGTATGGTTAAGTGTTAGGTAACAAAACCAGTGTGACTTTCCACATCCTGACTTAACAGAACACTCTGCTTCCTGTAACTGGCACTGAAAGTTGGTGCTGGACGCAAACTATCAGATGCCGAGTCTTCCAGTATCAGTGCTGTTTGTGCAGTCAGAGGACTGACTCTCACATACTGTAATTATCAGTATCTTCTTCCTAAAACCTTTTGTATTAAAGCACAAAATGAATCGTGATATGTATGAAATTATACTGTTACTCAAGATTCGATCACTGCAATCAGCTGAAGTTGAACAAATGGAATAAGTGTTATCAGTGCGCTGAATGTGTCTGTACACTCTAAGCTCATCGTGTCAAGGACCTGCTGCAGACACAAGTCTAAACTCTGCAGTTAGGTCTGTGACACCATCTTCAAACACTTACAGGGCGAGAAGTGAGAGATTTCTGGCTTTTTAAAATGCAGATTTAATGCTTGTCTCCAGGGGTATTTATCAATGATGTACCGTGTATGAACAGCAGTTTTTATATACACACTTTATAAAGTTATTATAAGCTGTTCATAAGTTGTTTAAACCGCACTGACACATCACTATAATGGACAGCAGTGGCTAGTGTATATATCTCTGACCCTTCCAGCACTTTTGTTCGGTGGTTGGCTGGTTAATGCTCTTGCTAGTTGCTCATCTATCTTCCCACTGCCTCTATAATCGTCTGTCTTTTCTGACTGGGAGATGCTTTATATATTCATCCCCCTTTGCAACTTACAAGCTTATTGTCCATCAAAGCCACTAATGCACTTTTGATTTGAGTCATTCTTGAGCTGCCATGCCAGTAAGTGGTCCCTTCCTCCCCTCCTTTCCTGCTTCTGGAGACAGATGACTAGACAATGGCAATTCATCTTCATCATGCCGTCCACATTGCCATTAACATGCAGCTCTTTTCCTTAGATAATGCAGCTTGTCTCACTCATGAATGCATTCTGATGAAAAGTACAATATTCTGAGAGCTGGGCATGTCATTTGTGGTTAATGTCATCAAGACAATGAGAAAGACTCATGTGTACAATGACTGTGCTGGTTTTCTACAAATCCTCCACATACAGTGGGTACAGAAAGTATTCAGACCCCCTTAAATTTTTCACTTTTTGTTATATTGCAGCCATATGCTAAAATCATTTAAGTTCATTTTTTTCCTCATTAATGTACACACAGCACCCCATATTGACAGAAAAACAGATTTGACATTTTTGCAGATTTATTAAAAAAGAAAAACTGAAATATCACATGGTCATAAGTATTCAGACCCTTTGCTCAGTATTTAGTAGAAGCA
>NW_018128092.1:293379-341362 GCF_001952655.1 Monopterus albus | reverse complement strand
TGCATCTCTGGAGCTCAGCCACAGTCATTTTTGGGTTCTTCTGTACCTCTCTCACCAAGGCTCTTCTCCCCCGATAGCTCAGTTTGGTCGGACGGCCAGCTCTAGGAAGGGTTCTGGTCGTCCCAAACGTCTTCCATTAAAGGATTATGGAGGGCCCTGTGCTCTTAGGAACCTTAAGTGCAGCAGAAATTTTTTTGTAACCTTGGCCAGATCTGTGCCTTGCCACAATTGTCTCTGAGCTCTTCAGGCAGTTCCTTTGACCTCATGATTCTCATTTGCTCTGACATGCACTGTGAGCTGTAGGGTCTTATGTAGACAGGTGTGTGGCTTTCCTAATCACGTCCAATCAGTATAATCAAACACAGTTGGACTCAAATGAAGGTGTAGAACCATCTCAGGGATGATCAGATGAAATGGACAGAGCCTAAGTTAAATATATGAGTGTCACAGCAAAGGGTCTGAATACTTATGACCATGTGATATTTCAGTTTTTCTTTTTTAATAAATCTGCAAAAATGTCAAAAATTCTGTGTTTTTCTGTCAATATGGGGTGCTGTGTGTACATTAATGAGGAAAAAAATGAACTTAAATGATTTTAGCATATGGCTGCAATATAACAAAGAGTGAAAAATTTAAGGGGGTCTGAATACTTTCTGTACCGACTGTACGTGTTTAATATGAAAGTACATCTATCAATGTTACAAAAGGAGGCTTAGAAGCACAATTTCAAAATGGCACATAAATATATGGCAGTGGAGTGTGTATGATCTCAGGCTATTTCTCAGTGGTCAAATGTAATAATATAACATAGAATTTTGATTTATTCTATGAAGAAGGCCTGTGACTGCTCTTCCCCCACTTTATTTCAGAAGCCTCACTGTGTGCCAGCGCAGTACTCAACCTGGAGTTGTGTACAATTAGGATAGATGTTAAATATTTGTTTTTACTGTAATTGTTTTAGAGAGGGGCTTTTCCTCCTGTATTATGATCAATAGTATTGTGTTACAGATGTTAGATGACCTCTGGAGACTGTAATTATGACACGAGCAAAGGAGGAAGTTAGGTGATGTAGTAGCAGAGCAGCAAAGCTGAAAACACATTTGCAGCCTACACCTGTTAGGGTGCATCTACAGTTTGCCTTATGAGGTAACTGTGGCCTTCAGCCGTGAACTGATGTCACCAGGCGGTATCCAATCTTCACTGTGCACTTTGACCTTTAACCACAACAATCTGCAGTTGGTGGAAAAATCACTGCCCATCTGCTCCCGATTTCCAGCGTCCCTCCTCTTGCCTACTCCTTATCCAGCAAGAGGCCTCTGCTGCCTCTTCCTCCATCCTATGATCTGCTTGTTTCTTACTCCTTTCATCCTGGCCTGCAGTTG
Organism: Monopterus albus; assembly: GCF_001952655.1. Taxonomy (NCBI): domain Eukaryota; kingdom Metazoa; phylum Chordata; class Actinopteri; order Synbranchiformes; family Synbranchidae; genus Monopterus; species Monopterus albus. The sequence continues at coordinate 339,980 of NW_018128092.1, read as the reverse complement.
ACAACCACCATATTGATTTGGCTGGGAAACCTTGAGGCCCATTTCCACAGGAAACAACCAACAACAGTCCCTGCACTCCTCAACTAAAGGCTAGTATTTCCAGGTCTTCCTCTTCGCAGCCCTCTTCCTAGGTCTCCCTCTTCGCAGCCCTCTTCCCAGGTCTTCCTTTTCGCAGCCCTCTTCCCAGATCTTCCTCTTTGCAGCCCTCTTCCCAGGTCTCCCTCTTTACAGCCCTCTTCCCAGGTCACCCTCTTCGCAGCCCTCTTCCCAGGTCTCCCTCTTTGCAGCCCTCTTCCCAGGTCTCCCTCTTTACAGCCCTCTTCCCAGGTCTCCCTCTTTGCAGCCCTCTTCCCAGGTCTCCCTCTTTACAGCCCTCTTCCCAGGTCTCCCTCTTTGCAGCACTCTTCCCAGGTCTTCCTCTTCCTGGGTCTCCCTCTTCCCAGCCCTCTTCCCAGGTCTTCCTCTTCGCAGCCCTCTTCCCAGATCTTCCACTTCGCAGCCCTCTTCCCAGGTCTCCCTCTTCGCAGCCCTCTTCCCAGGTCTCCCTCTTCGCAGCCCTCTTCCCAGGTGTCCCTCTTCGCCGCCCTCTTCCCAGGTTTTCCTCTTCGCAGCCCTCTTCCCAGGTCTTCCTCTTCCCGGGTCTACCCCTTTGCAGCCCTCTTCCCATAGCACTCAGGTCCGTGCTGGCTGGCCTCTTCTTGCATCTCTCCTGCTGTAGTGTGTCATCATGAGACAAAAACACCTTTCCACGGCACCACAGGACACTGGTATTCTTTATCCATCAGCGTTCCACAACCTTAGCAAAGTATTAATTAAACTATGATGACAAAGTCCTGTAACCTTAAGGAAGTAGTTTCTTTTAACCCAAACCTCGTCTTTTCCTAAACCTATTCAGTAGTTTTTGTGCCTAAACCTTACCAGACCATGACTGTTGTATAACTGTGTGTTCATGATAGTTTCAATGATGACAAAGACCCACAAAACTGGAATAGTTCTGTGGGTCGGGGTGTAACAGAGGGACCAGCGACATACAGTAATTTGCCTTTTAGGCTAGAGTACTTGTTTGGATCTTTCTGTTTGTTTTGGTTTGCGTTTTCATTTAGAGTTGTGATGAGTATAGGACTTCTCTCTTGTCAGAGGTGTATATCTATCTACACCTTTGTGAGAAACGATAAAGCTGAAGCATAAAAATCACTGGAGGATAACAGAGTATATACTACAGTGCTGCTCATATGCTGTCTGACCAGATAAATTACACAATTATCATGCAGACTCTACTTTCACACAAACAAACAAATGCCATTGTATAAGCTCCATGAGGAATGAATAGACATATTGTGATTTAACTCTTCTATTTTTACTTTTTCCTTCCTGGGAAATGCTTTGCCAAAAATATCCAGCTTCTTCTCCGTCAGTCCCTCTGGATACTGACAGCTGCCTGAATTACAAAGGTAGCGATGTGAGTAATGAACCAACTGAAATCTCATCATACAGAGCGACTCTGAGTTAACCTGAGCAGCCCATCCTGACCCCAACCCCAGCCTCTGAGCTTCACCAAATGAGTTTTCATTTACTATTCAGAAATCAGAATGAGGTATGTTGCAGACACAGAGGCGCTCTGAAGAACTGCGCTGCATGCAAAGGTAGCTTTTCAGTCCGTAAGCCCAACAAATCAGCACTTCTGTTCCAAGCTTATTTGCATAGAGTACTTGCATGTTCTGCTGATGTGAATGTACAAATTTGACAGCAGCCCATATCTGATGCTTATGAAATTGTGTGAAACTGGGATTAAGCTGAAGTTGGATCCATGAATTCATAAATATCTTGTCTGGTTTTCTGTGGAGCAAAACAAGTTATTATTTAATGACCGATACTTTGATCTGGCTGATGTATAATGCACCGGCTTTAAAGACCAAGTTTATCAGAGCTGATTAGAACTGTCTGGAAAATTAATCTTCATTAAATTCAGATTTTGGTTGCAAATGCACCATTTTAAGGTAGCAGGTGCCAGAGAAGGTGCCAAGGAAAATGGCCGACAGCCAAGAAATCATGTGCTACATTGTTAAAGGATAAATTCGGTTGTCTTCTATATTAACAGTATTTTCAACAGAGACTAAAACCAACAATGATTTGCCTCTACTCACTGTTACTTCTCTCATCTCCTCTCCTCTCTCTCCTCTCCTGTCCTCCATCTCCTCTCTTCTCGTGTCCTCTCTTCTCCCTTCCTCTCCTCTCCTCTCGTGTCCTATCTTCTCCCTTATTCTCCTGTCCTCCCTCTCCTCTCCTCTCGTGTCCCCTCTTCTCCCTTCCTCTCCTCTCCTCTCCTCTCCCCTCCTCTCCTCTCCTCTCTCCCTATGCTTCTATATACCACCATTACACATTACTAACTTTGTGTCTCCTCTCTCCCGTAGTGTGTCCTCTCTCTCTCCCTGTACCTTTCTGCAGGTTGCCCTGGCCCTGGAGCTCTATGTCTCTGACGAGCAGTCACCAGCCACATCGACCTGATCAGTGTTTGATTGTTGTGTCTTGTTGCTTTTCTTCTTTTGTCTCTCCTCTATCCACTCACCCCAACCGGTCGAGGCAGAAGGCCGCCCACCAAGAGCCGGGGTCTGTCGGAGGTTTCTTCTGTTAAAGGGAGTTTTTCCTCCCCACTGTCACCAAGTGCTGCTCAGGGGGGTTTGTTGGGTTTTCCCTCTGTAATAATAGTGATAACCTTAAGGTCTAGACCTTAGTTTGTAAAGTGTCCTGAGATGACTTTTGTTGTGATTTGGTGCTATACAAATTCAATTTGAATTAGAAATTTGAATTTAATAATCAGGAGGACTGCCTCTGTCTACAGATCTTGTTAAATAGTATTAAATGTTCTGAAAATGAATCTGAAACATCTTTTTTCAGAGCACTGTGGCGCAGCATTCAAGGTCGTGAGGTAATGAGGTTATAACCCATTTTATTGTGTTAAGTTTGTCTCTTGTGTAATGAAGCGTCTTCACTCCAATCAGGTCTCCTACAGCTTGGTGCCATAGCAATAGCTCCGTGGTGGCGCGTTAAAGGAGGAAATCAAAGGCTTCAGATCTCACAAGTGGTCTGGCACCTTTTCTAACAATGAATGCTACAGGGGCTGGCAGCTACCGGCTCAGTGTTCATCACAGACAAATACTGCTGCACTTATACTTTGAAAAACAGGTTGTTTCTTGTCTGAATATGCTCAAAATGTTTGAATTCTTTCTTTAAGACAGGCACTAAAACATATAGGTGAGTGAAGTCTGTAGGGCTGTTGACAGGGTGCACACAATTACAGGCCACCTCCGAATATTAATGCAATCTATTACAAACAGCTTCAAGCATTACTGTCAAACTTCTTTTCACAGTGTGAATAAAATCTCAGTATTATAGTCTTTACCAGCTCGAGCTTACTGCAAAGCTGTTGCATGGGACTGCACTGACCTACAGGCTACAGTTAGTGTTGCTGTTGTCTCATGTCATGTCATCATTGTGTCCATCGCCCTCCACGTGGCTGCAGAGTGAACAGACAGTTTCAGATCACATTCATGAAGCTCTCATCTTCATCTTTGCTACCTGAAGCAGGTAGTTGACTCATCTGCAAAGCTGTTTACTTATTCAAGGACTAACTGATGCCTCCAGTCATCCAATATACACATACTTGAAGATGTGACCTAGAGAGGAGGCAACTGACTATGCAAATATAGACAATAAACATATTTCAAGGCTGTCTCACACACAAACAACCATTCAGTCATGAACTTTGCCTTATCAAAGTAAAAAAGGGATGAAGAATAGAGTCTTTATGATGTCAAACTGATTGTTAGCTAAACCTGCACCCACTTAGGCTGCGTTCCCACATACAATAGTTCATTCCTTGTGAAAAATTGAAGCCCTTCTCATTCTTTCTTGACTGGGGAAGTGTGGGGCCCGGCTCTGTGGAGGGCTCCAACAAAACTGGGCAGTGCTGAGTGGATCTGGTTCAACTTTTTCAAAGCAAAGCAACATGATGCCACCCAGCAATGCATAGTGATGGCCAGTCACGTGCATGCAAGCATGCTTTCTCAGTTACTTCATAATGTGAACGTCACTTTTCTGCTGTTTACCTTGAGCTCATCACAACCAAAGATAAAACTGTTGCTGCTGTGATAACTTCAAACTGTTGTACAGTCCTGTCTGGGAACCCTACGATCCGCTGCTGTGTTTGGCATCTAATAAGCTTTAAGCACATAAATCTGTTCCTCCAGCTGGACTTCCCTGATCTCATTTCGTTGTCTCACCGGTACACGAAACAGCACACCCCCACCAACGCTGCAGGGGAGCTGTGCAGTATTAAAGCAATCTATGTGTGAAATCAGCCTTACAGTTGTATATCTGTCAAGCTTGCTGGTCTGGCACAGCACAGATGCTAACTAGCCTACAATTTACTGTAAGACATTTCTATCCCTATGTGTTTTGGAAAGGTAAACTAAAAACACAGCACTCCAGTGAAAAAAGGGATGTCAAACAGGCTGCAGCGCTCCTTAGAGCCACATGCACACCCTTTCAGCGTGCGAAAAATCTGGTTCAGTTGATAAACTTTGATTGGACAGTCACTGTTTGGGGCTTTAGTGAAAGGTCAAATGTTATTTACTTAAATATAAAGACACAAATCTGTGGAAATGTAAACCAATGAAAGTGGTTCATAGTGTCTGCACTGTTACACTGGCACTCTTTAAATAAAAGGTTTTCTTGCATTACTTTTTGGTGTCATCTAAGGTGTGAGGGTGGAGCTGCACGGTGCTGCTGAAATACAGGGAGCAGCATCCACTAAGATTAAAAAGGCAGTGCATATACACAATGTTATACATCACATGCTCATGCAAAATATTACTATGTGTTTTTTAAGTGGGCATTGTGAACACCTTTTATAACCTGGAATGAATGGTTTTTCTCTCTAGAGAAGGGTCATGTTTTCTGTTACTCAGGTTAATGCTGAGTTATAACTCAGTTCAGGGGTCATGTGTCCCATTAGATGCAATCAAAGTGAACAGTGCTCTGCATATCTCAAACCAAGTGCTGGAAACAATCTGTGCAAAGCGCTCCACTGTTTAGAGAAATGTGTTCAATCACACCTCCACACTGTCCTCTGAAATGCCAGTAGAAAGGTCAGAATTAAGTTTGGAATTCAACACAGCACACCTGTCTCTGCTGTGCAGCTTTGAGGACAGTAGGAACTTGTGTTGTTTAAATTCTCCTTTCTGCTGCAGTTTTGTCCCACAGCTACACAACCATAAAGCTCACAGAGTGTAACGTTCTCCAGAAGACCTTCTGTCTGCCGCCTAATCAAATTCACATAGAGCGGAGAAATATGCAGTTTACTTAAAATGACTTTCTGGCAGGATCTTTCTTATCTTGTGAGCAGTCAGTCTGGCAGCCGGAGCACACCCGAAAACAAATCAAGCTGCAGTGGAAGATAATCTCCCAGCAAATCGCTGTAGGATCAGATTCATTAGAAGAGGGTATTACTGCTTTTTCAAGCCATAATTTGACATCAGAAAGCAAGATTACACACAGCGCTTACATTGCAGACAAATACATGTTGGAGTAAAGGTCTTTAGAAACCTTCATTAATGCTAACGATTACTAATGATATGGATCACATGTCTGTTTTTATTCAAATGTTTGTTATTCACGGAGGTGTAGCGCCCCGTGTGTATCCTGCACCACCTCACATGACTATTAGACAATCATAGGCTGAAGCCAAATTACTGAGCCAGAGCCATGTAATCATGTCATTACAGAGAGAGTTTTTAAAATGTAGTTATTATTTCTGAATAGAGGTTGTACAACTGTATGGATAACCAGCAATCAGCTGCACTATACAGCATCAGTTCAGCCTGTTTGCTCATGGCTTTGAAAGGGTTTTTAGTTTTTTTATGTCATCACTGCCTGAAATATGTTTAGATGGCACTTTTTTGAAAATGACCATTATGACCATGACCTGTCCTACTTCCAAAGAGTCAATGTGCACATTATGTGGGTATCACAACATACATCTGTAAACATTTAATATTCACTTTATATTTACATCATTTTGTGCATTTGAAACTTTACATTAAACTTTTCTCCAAAGACAATGATTAAAAACTGCACATGGATATTTCAGCCCAAAACATAAGAATTAGGTTCTGATGCACAAAGTAGTCCCTGCAAAAAACATAAAAAACATATAAATACATTTTTACAGATTTTTCACAGTATAATGAGAAGAAATGTTATGATGTCTGAAAATCTGAGACAAGTACATGCAAATGCAAACATACTCATTTCAAGACTTTTGTCAAATCATCTTCTCGATTCTCAGGGAACCGTTTGAAACCTTCCACCAAAACAATGATGTCTGTACAACAGTCCAGTTACAAGTCGAACTGTACCAGGAAAAACATTTGCTAAAATGGATATTGAGCTGCACAGACTGATCCATCCTGAACTATTAACAGTTTGTTTTACATTTCATCATTTATTAAATGAAGTTTTGGTCATTTATTTTCTACAGATACTAGTCATTTTGGACACGTGACACAATATGATTACTGTTTTTGTGATTTTTTCCTGTTTTCAGTTAAAGACACTTCATCACAACCTGGCGCTTGTCTCCAATATGATAAAGTCCTTTTGCCCATGATGAGCTGAGAAAACAGGGCAAAACATATGAACTGAACTTGGGGTGAAAATACAAAGTTACGTGCTGATGTGCGTACTGTGGCAGCGTTGGTAAATAAAGACGTGTGCAGCCTAAGCAGATGGACACTTTCCAACTCTGACACATTAAATGAACAGAAGAAGAAAAACTTTCACAGTAATAACATCAGATATGGAACAAACCTGACGCTACTGGCTCTGCTCGTACTGAACACCAAACCGACTCAATGCTGCTGGGACATACGGTTCTACGACCACATTTATTATGAACATACTGCACATACAATATCTCCTTGAAAAATAGACTGTAAAATAATTAATCTTCTTGTGCAACACTGTTAAAATAAATGAAATGTGTGTGTGTGCACACATCACTTAATGCCAGCTATGGTGGCTGGAGTGTGTTATTGTTAGTGTATTAGAAACATTTTGTGCTTTTCTTAAATGTTTTTCACTTCTTACTTAAATTATACATGTAAATAATTATTTGCAAAGACATTTTTATGATCATTAATGGGATTAATGACTCATCGTGTGTCTTTCTGTCACCTTCCATCTCACTGCTTTACTGTTTGTGTCTCTTTTAATTTAAATAAAAGCAGCTAGTGCATGCTAACCTAAAAATTATACAAAAGAACAGCAAGAGCTCTGAGTGGCCAAATGTGCAGAGAGGCTTTTCCTACCAAACCGGCAAGCGAAAACAAGGAATCAAGCCTTTGATAATAATATTTTCTATAATCTGAATACTAAATGAAGTTATACTAAAACTGCAGTACTTGTTGTGCCACATCCCGGCTTCTAAAGTCATTATGAGTCAGCTAGTGTGAGCATACACAAACATACAGTAAGGTGCACAAATGTAGGCACAAAAATATCAGGACTTAGCAAAATAAAGTGTCATAAAAATAGAAAGGTGATCAACGATGCTCAGCCCTGTTTCCCTTAGCAACATGAAGTGTGATACACCCTCTAGCTGTAAATATACAGTCGGCGTGTTGAGCTGCACCATTTTCATCCCCACCTTTACCTTTGTGTTCACATATAAACCAATTGCCCATTGGGATAAATAAAGTTGACTGAAGCAGTAGCAACTGAACTATTAGTAGCACTTTTGATGGCTATGTTTAGGCACTTGCAGCACTTGGGAAAGATTGTGGTCTTTGTTAAATACTGACAAAGGAAAGCGGTGACTCGGAGCACAGTACTCTTTTTTTTTTACCTTAAAGGATAAGGCCAGAAATGTTCTATATTTTTATTTCCAAAGCATCCCATACAGAGACTAAAACTAACATTTAATTCTGTGTGCTCATCATAGTGCACATGAATCCAGAGCCTAGTTCAGGTTAGTGCAAAATCACCAGCCTGCAATACTGTAAATGTGGAGTGGGAACACTTCATAAACAATGACATACCACATATTATCAACTTGTTAGTTGATTGTGAACATGTTAGCAAACAAGAGCAGCACTAACATTATGATGAATGTAAATCTACAGTTCACTCCTCTTTCAGCTCAGTCTTTCTCTCTACCAACTCCTGGGGGTCTTTAGCTGCTAAATGCTCCACTAGCTAGTTAGCCAGTTAGTTAGCTAGTCATGAGTGTTAGGCTGTTTGGTGAACAGCAGTGGGTTCATCAGAGCTTTCTTGACTAAAAGCAGCTGCTAAACATGCTGCTGATGAGAGCAGTGAGAGTAAACTACAAAAGATGCTCAAGTTCTCTAGGAACTGTAGCTAGGAAGCTGGGAGGTGTATCTCGCCCAGTTTGATCTGCTTGACCCAGTTTGACCTTCCAGGTCACTGCCACTTCATCACTACCACAAGGAAGTGGGAGAGCAGCCGAACAATGCCGAGAGGAGTGCTACTACTGTGGGGAGCTGGGACACATCGTTCCCAACTGCCTGGCACCGGCACCACGGAGTCAAGCGCCCCAGCTACACGCAACTTGTCACAGCTGAGGATCAGCCGTCTGGACTGTGAACTGAATGGCACCAGATGCCACACCTTAGTGGACATGGGGTCCACCATTTCTCTGGTGCACCCAGGGGCACTGCCAGGGGAGAGAGGGCAGAGACCATGGGACTGGACAGCTACTCAGCTCCACGTCACCACAGTGACTGGCTGCACCGTTGAGCACCGGTTCCAAGTTGGCCAACATTCAAAATCTATGCATCATCAGCCTTGACCTGCTGGTGGAGTGGGGGGCCATGATGGATGTGCCTGGGACTGTTCTCTGGCTTGGTCCGGATGCCGTGACTCTCCACACTGCCAGTTAGGAAGGGCTGCGCCTAACCACGACACTGGAGTGACCAGCCAGAGGGTAATTTACACCACCAGGGCCAGACAAGGGCTCATCCACGCCTACGCTGCTTTGTGCACTGAGACCAGGCGAGCTGGCGAGGGCTCGTACAAGAGGCACTCCACAAGGAAGACGTTCTGGCACAAGAACCGAGACATCACCACAAAACAAATTGGCGTAGTATAAATGTGAATTCTAGGAAATAGGGTAAAATGAGCACTATAATTCATCAAGCAAACTATCTCTGTCAGTGGTGAGTTTAAATGACTGAACATGATGAAATCTGGCTTCTGATTGTGGATGGTTTTTACCACAGTGGATGCCTGGACACAGAAGGCCTCCTGCCCCCCTACACAGGAGCAAGACATTCAGATTGAAAGACACTGTTTACGACACCTAAACATTCATTTTGATCACTTAGTGTCACCTCCCTTTGTAGTCATTTGGTGTCTCTGTGGTTGTTTTGTGGCATCTCTCTGTGGTCAATATGTCTCTTTGTAGTTGTTTTGTGTCTCTTGGTGGTCTTCTGTGTCTCCTTGTGGTTGTTTTCCATCTCTTTGTAGTAATTTGAAATAGTTTGCTTGGCATCTCTTTGAGGTCTTTCCAAATCTCTTTTTAGTTGTTTGACATCTTTAGTAGTTCTTTTGTTTCCTTTTGTAGTTGTTATTCATCTCTTTGTAGTCGTTTGGTGTTTCTTTGTAGTTATTTTGTGTGTCTTTATGGTCCTTTTATATCTCTTTCAGTGACACTTTGCAGGTGAAGCCCATGAGGGCCCTGAGCCTGTGCTCTAGCCCCTTTCAGTAGTCCATTCATGCCTCTAATCACTAAACAATAAGTGACATACATGAATCCCCATTTTTCCATCAGGGAACTTCACATGGAGCTTGGTTGTCAGTGATCTACACCACCATCATTCTTCTTCTTGTTTGACCAGCATTTGGCCTGGAACAGCAAGCTCCAAACAAAATACTAACACCCAGCGATATGAATACTTTGGTGATGACAAGTCATACAAGTAACACAGGTATTTACACTTAACACCCAAAAGGCATATGTACTTTAATGCAACAGTTGTCATGAAAAAGATCAGTATGCTAAACATATTCTGATAAGTCAAAGTTTGAAAAGTACTTTTAGGATATTTTAGTGTTCCTCTCTGCGGCTGCTTGAGTGACATGAAGATAGAGTAGCGATAGGAAAAATTTCAGATCTCTTTCATCTGGACGGGGACTTGGCACTTCCAGACAATCAACGATTTCCAAAAGCTTATTTCCTCTTTCTCTGTTGTCATCCTTTTCCATCTATCAATTTTCAATCATTTGGCAAGTTTCAACCAATGCAGCAGCAGCAATGTTTTGATTATATTGTGACAGCACGTTATGAAATAGTCACTAAACTTAAAACCTTTTTTTTTTTTTTTTTTTACAGCGGGAACACAAGAAAGCCAGAAAATGTTGAATACTGCCATCCACCAACTAGGTTTCCTTTCTCCAGCTTTAGGTAGACTTTGTCCTCCTTTTCTAGGTAAAGAAGAACTCCGTTGGTGGCAGCCTCACGAGTTACGTCTTTATCACCCGCAAAGGCAGAGATGACCGGTTTCCCATTCAACATCAAGTTTACCTGGACAGCCCGACAGAAATAACAATTAGCAGCAGTGAAGGAAAAGGGACAGTTTAGAAGATACTCATGTTTTAGCACAGTTTAACTGGAGCTGATAAAATAAAACTCGCCTTGCAACCGCTAAAGAGTACTTATGATATATCAGATTAAAAAGGAGTTTCAGGTTTGCCTTTGTCTTACAATAAAGTGTATATTCTTTGATGCATAAGTTAGGTAAGCAAAGGAAAAGTGGTGAACAAACCCATGGCTAGATTCATACTGAGGGACTGTATGCAAATTATTAGGGAAGGAGATGAGTGTGTATTTTCTCTTTTGGTGGAGTAGTCTGACATGTTTGGGGTGAGCCTCTCTTGTATACTTGGGTAAATTTGAGTTGTATCCATATTGTTATCAACTCCGCCCAGGAGGTCATGTTTGTACAGGTGTTTGTTGGATTGTTCACAGCTTAACTCAAAAAGTAATGAATGGATTTTGATTAAATGTTTTGGAGAGGTAGTGTACGGCCCACTGATCCGGATCATCATTTGGCTCCAGGATTTTTTTTAAAGGATTCCACACTTTGTGAGACAGAGCCATTTCAATGTTTTGCTTCTAACGCCATACATAATGCCCAGAGTGCTTGTACAAAACACCACAATATCCCCATAAGCTCTACCACAGAATAAACCAGATCTAAGCGACATTCCAGATGTGGTGATCCAGAATGATCCCATTTATAGGACTCGTGGAAAAGTCACTACTGTGGGACAACACATGAAGCCACAGACTTGCAACTAACATCAAATTGTAGTTTAAACTCTGCTGACTCAGCAGAGGGTCGGCCACTTTGAGAGCTGCTGCGGTAGATTTTGAAGAAAATCTCCAGTATTAAAATATTTTTCTTGAATAACTTTCCAACTAATAATGACATCAGTGTGATTCCATTTGCTAGGGGCAGGTTGTCGTGGTCCATGAATTGTGTTATGAGGATGAAACTATGAGGGGAATTCTGCTTTTAGGTGTAATGGCATTATGAGGAAAACTGAGCTGTCTTGGCGGAGGTGCTCACCCTCTGAGTGCTGTCTAGGGTTATCTTATATTTAAGTTTTTTTAAGTCAGAGAGAGGATCCAGCCAGCTGAGAGAGATGGTTCAAATCTCCTCCCCAGTCCCATAATTTTTTTACAGTCCCTAAAGAAGAGATTTTGCTTTAGTCTAATACTAAGACAGGTTTACTACAGAATCAACTGCACAGCTCTGTGAAATGCACAACAGTGATACCTGTATGGTTTGACTCTGGTACACTTTAATGACATGGAAGTTAAAACTGTAGATTCCTTTTCTTGGCGACAAAAATACTGATTCAAATGTGAAGTAGTTTCCTATATTCACAAGAACCTGAGGGAGGGAGAAAAACACACTGTGACAAAGGTATTATACAGCCAGCATTTCAACAAAGGCTTTCATTTCAATGGGGCTTTAGGATTTAAATATGTAAATAAGAAATCAGCCATGCACACATGATTCACTGCTGTGACTACCAAGCATTTTTCCTTTTCAGACACAAACTAGGTGCAACACACTTCAAATAAGACTGAATTAAAAATTTCTTCTAAGTGAGCTTTCCTGATCCACAAGATGAGAAAAATCTTGTCCAAAGATTTCTTCTAAAACAAATTCCACTTTGGGGTTAAATAGTAGGATTTTTCTTCCACATGTTACAAGACAAGACAAGATGCTTTCCTTATACTGCAAGTGGCACCATAAACTACTGTTATACACTTGATAAATAAAACTATTTTCATGCTTCTTCATTATGTCAGTCAGCACATACAGCAAAGCACCTCAGCCTTATTATCTGTGGTCACACAGAAAACGTGCGTTATGATTGAAGGCAGCAACAGAAGCTCCTCTCAACACCTGCAGGCTCAGATTCTTCAATCTCACCTGATCAAGACATCCCTGTAGGCTCAGCCAGAACCTCTGACTAATGTTGCTTTCATAGCAACAACATGCACGCGATGCACACCAATCAGATTACTGGTTGTGCGTTATGACAGCACCAGCTCATGTTATGCAATTCAAATGAAAGGGCAGAGGATCAGTTACTGCTGCAAACACCTTACGCTGCCCACCGCTGTATGACGAATCCAATTCTTGTTTGCGCTGTTGCTTGATTTGTTTGGGTGCGTTATGTAGGTGAGGGTGTGTGCGCGTGTACGAGCGCGCATATTCGTGATAGGGGTAGTTTGAGGCAAACTGATTAACGCAGGTTGCTGGCTTTGCAGGACAGACGCCGTCAAACATAACCCGGTCGCTGCTCGCGTGTGGAAAGTGCGCTTGCTTGCAAAGTAACCACCGCATCCAGCTTCAAACTAAACTCAGGGGTCAGCTACACTTAAAACTGGAGGAACAGTTTGATGCTCTGCATCACAAGTCAGAACAAAGCAAAAGGTGGAAGCTTAACCGCAAAAAACAAAAATGAAACACAATCTAGTACCAAATGTCAGGTTGGCTGATTGGATGTAAGTGCTAGTAAAAACGAACTTTATGACATCAGTATTGTTTAAAATTTGTGTCAACCTGGTCGAAGTAGATTATTCTTGTCTTGTTGCTCATCTCCGATGGCTCGTGGTTGTTGCTCCGGACTGCAGAGAAAGCCACCTTGGAGTTGGCGGCGCGCACTGAGATGCCGAGCGGAGAGGACGAAGCCTTCCAGTCCGTGGTCGGGTTAGAGTCGCAGACTACGAGGCATTTGCCCTCCAGGACAATCGGCTCCGTGTCATTCTGAGCTCTCGCCACCTCAGAGATCACAGTCCAGCTGAGTATCAGTATGAGGGAGTTCACCATGGCTCTCTGTCTGTGACAGCTGTGGCAGCGTTGAGTCGATGCACCACACAAGTTTCCGAGTCCCCTCACTGGTCTCCCCAGCTGCAGACGCGTCTGACGCTGTGAACTTCTCTTACTGGGTCCGGAGATGTGCCATATCCGAGTGAAACATCAGCAAAAAAGAATCCTTGTTAAGTCTAAGCCTTCTCTTTCAGCTCAGCGATTGTTGTCTATGCGTCGCATTTTCAGGTAGGCTTTATTTAAAATCTGGTGGATGAGACCATATGAACTGTTTTAGAGAAGATTGTTCCAGCCCGAGAAACGAATCGCTCGATAAGTCGCCCATATCCTTCACTCCCACTCCGAATAACGCGTCTGACAACAGCTGTTCCCCGCAGTGATGTGCTACGTATGTGCGCGCCCAGCCATCCACTTTACGCACGCATATGTGGTAGAAGTCATATGTAAGGACCCGCGCTTAATATGCCAAAACCTCATATTCCTCTAATTCTCTGTCAAATTGCTTCCGACCAAAGTGTACATTCATTAATTATACGACCACACTCATGTCTGACTATTTATGAGATCCAGGGACCAACGGTTCACAGTTCTTCAGACAGTTCTGACGGTTTTCCAGTTTTTAAGTGTCTCTGTAAAACTAAAAGTACTGAACTGAATCTGGCCTCAAGCCAGAGTTTTACTGTGTTTTGAAGTCCCCTGTCCAGTCTGGCTCTAGGTTTCTGCCATGACTCATCATATTCTTCTGGCATATGTGGGCTGACAATCTCTCAGGAGACAGTGGCGGGGCCTTTACTACACTTTATGTTCATCCTGGTGACATCACCCCTGGTCCAGTATTGTCTTCACTGTCAGCACAGTCTCATGTGTCTCTTGTCTCACTACAGGTGGATGGCAAAACCTTGTCTCGCCAAATTACCCTAATTTCTCATATGAAGTGGAAATAAATGCCCATTGTGGCAATGAAACGGGCAATGGGATGTCTGATTTATGCATTTATCAACCACTGTAAATGGCACCTCTGTCATCTTATGGTGCACTAAATCAACAAGTCACCCAAAGCCTCTGTGAGAGTATTGAGAGGAGATTAGAGGTTGAGCCCATCACCTCTGTCCCTGAGTCGTAGGCTGCCCATAAAACCGATCAGTTGTAACGTCCTTCCTCTGACTTACAACGTGTGTGTGGTCTGACTCCATGCAGACCAGCTCACTGCAACTGATCAACTGTTACAAATTTCTTTTGAGTTGTAAAATCCTTTTGGCAGGATGTAACACATTTTAATATTAAAATCTAATAAGCTCTGATGTTTTCCATTACACAGATGTTTGCCGTCACTCTGAATGGCAAAAAAATTGGCAGTGATTCTACTGATATCCAGATTTGTCATTTGTAAAGCTCCACTTGATATGTGTTGATGATAAGCTGTACACAACTGTATGTGTTTCATCGTATCACATTCATTGTTTATTAGTGAGGCTCATTCATTTGGTTGTTGGCTGTTTCAAACTGTAATATTTCATCATTTTAAACAGAGTACTTAATCAGTTGGTGTTGTCCATCCACAAAGCTGCATTTCTTAATGAGAAAACAAATGAATCTATCTATCTGTCTGTCTGTCTGTCTGTCTATCTATCTATCTGTCTATCTATCTATCTATCTATCTATAGACCTTTGAATGCCACTGTACACATCTGACTTCGTTTGTCAGTCACTGTGTTGTTTAAATGTACGAGATCTGAGGATATCGCCACCACAACCTGAATATCTGATGTATGGTTCAGCATCGTGCATGTCAATATGTTTCCATGGCAATAGAGTTTTGGGAGCTGAAAGGTGATGGCTTGTAATATGCCAAGAAACACTTTCTTTGGAAAACTTACCCGGAGAGACAGAGCAGTCCAACTTTCACAGTTTTTTGCTTTTGTACGTTTCTCAGATCAGAAATGAAATTCTCTGAACTACTTGTTCACCCTCCACATCATCCAGGCACTTGTGCACATCATTTAAACAACTTCTCACTGTTTTTGTCCCTTTGTCAAATGCTGTGGCACATTCATGCAGCTGATTCTGTACAACTGTCTGTTTTCTACATTATCTGCACAATGGTGCAGTGGATCAGTGGTTAGCGCTGTCGCCTCACAGCAAGAAGGTTCCAGGTCTGAGTCCTGGCCGACATAGGGCCTTTCTGGGTTCTCTCCAGGTGCTCCGGCTTCCTCCCACAGTCCAAAGACACACAGCTTAGGTTGACTGGTGACTCTAAATTTCCTGTAGGAGTTGTTTGTCTACATGTCAGCCCTGTGACAGACTGGCGACCTGTCCAGGGTGGACCCCGCCTCTCGCCCAGTGTCAGCTGGGATTGGCTCCAGGCCGTGACCCCATTCAGAAATAAGTGGTATAGATGATACAAAATCCAGATTTGTTTACAAGAACAACAACAGAACATTCCTTTGCAGATGGGCTTTGTTTAGGACACGTTTACTGTAGGTCTCAGGTGATAAACGCTGCTGAGCAGCACTGTTTGCTGGTATGTAATGTTTTTGTTCTATTTTCCTATAACTTTGTATCACGTGTACATTGTCAGTTTGATCGTTTATTTTATTTTGATCATTTAATTTGAAATACTCTTTGTCAGTAGCTTTAGTTGACCAGACTAGATTCCTCCCCAGAGTAGCTTTGCTGTAGTTCAACGTCTTCCAGTGTGAAGTAGTTTCCCCAACAATGGTGGTTATTGATTTGTAAATACTCTCTATTTGTAGACAAATGGTGTAAAATCCACTATAGATGGCAGTGTAACTTACTGTGGGAACCATTTGGTCTGATTTATTTATGTATTTATTTATTCTTACAATATTTCTACTTTATTCTCAGAAAATTCCGACTTTACAAAAAAAATGCTACTTTTCCGATATTAATAATAATAATCTGTAAATATAATCTATGAGATAAGATGGGCTGGGGGCCATTCAGTTGCCTAATGAGGACTTTAAGTTTGTGTAGCTGTTCATACTCTGATAGAGTGAATAACAGTGACAACAAGCTAAACAATAGTGTCCTCTGTTTTATGACAGTGGCACAAATTTGTGAGTCACATGTTCACAGCAGCTTCATATTTAACCACCAGATGTGGAACTGTTTCTTTAAGTAACATTTTGACCACAAAACTTGTTTTTGTAACAGAGTAGCGTATGCTGCTATTCAGTAAAATATCTGAATGCTACTTAGGGACGACTGTGGATCAGGAGCTACAGCAGGTCGTCTCCTAACTAGAAGATTAGCATTTTGATTCCCGGCCTCTCCAGTCCACGTGTCCAAGTGTCTTTTGAGCAAAACATTGAACCCCCAGTTTCTCCCGTTGATGTCACCAGTGTGTGAATATGTGAGTGCGAATGGGTGAGTGGCCAAATAGCGTGAAGGCGCTTTGAGTGTGCTGTAATGGATAGAAAAGCACTGTACAAGTATAAGACCGTTTGCCACCACTGTACGTATTAATCCTGCCGTGACGTGTCTTACATGGAGAAGTTGTTGAATGTTTTCCAACACAGCCACTAGTGACTCCCATGTGGTTAAGAGTTTCTCCCAGGAATCCATGCTGGAAATGTCACTGATTCCTTATTGGATTACACAGCTATCTGTGCAGTACAAAATTAAATTAGCAAGAGTGAAGCATACTGTCATAATCCTACATTCACTTTTTCATTGAGATGATTCTTAAATTGTTTGGGAGAAGCTAAGCCTGATCATTTTGCTGGGAACCAGGTAAAGGGCGATGGCAGCAGCATGACGAGGGACTATGGCCTTTTATCCCTTCACCGTACTTTGTCAGTCTGATTTCTGATTTTTTTTTCTTGTGGAAATCGTTATTTTTTAAATATATTGCAGCAGTCTTCCTCTTTCATTGAATGCCTCTGATGTGAAAAAAGCCCTGGTAGTTATAAAAACACCTTGGACATGACCTTGTTTTCCTTAGTGCAAGTGACAGCTGTGCTCCAGAAACTGTTTCACCATGGAAAACCCATAACATCGTCTCAAGCACTCGTGTCACAGCATAGTTCAGTAATTCACTGATTAGCAATCCAGTCAAAGCAAAAATTCTCTGTGTGTGCTGCGATCTGTGTTGCTACCAAACCCACCTCCGGGTGCGAAGATGTCTTTAATAATACTTAAAACTTCTTATCTGATAGGAAACAAATCACATTATTATTTCACCCGCTGCCTTCAGCAATTATTTCACATCATTTTATCATTTGCAAAATACAAACAAAAAGAAAGAAGAAAAATCACTGCAAAAGCCATCACTGGCTCTTGGTAAACCAAACACGTCTCTAAGGAATTTAATTAGCAGTCAAAAGGAGAGAGTGTATTCGCACATAACACACTGACCATGTCGGACAGCCCTGTCACATATAATGAGTGGCTTTGGTAATCTTTAAAAAGGTGCAGGCTCATTCTTACACTGTGATTGTTTATACCTTTACACTAATTAAACCTATAAAGCCATTAAACAGGCACCAGGCCAGAGGCCATCAGAGATAGCACCTGTCAGTCATCGGCAGAGGCAGCTGCTATCCGTCACAGGGATTTTGCCACATGTTGTCTGAGGAGAGATTTTCAGATTTTGGCTAAACAATTTAGGTCTGTCCAAATCAATATCACCCGGACTCACTGTTCAATTTACTTTGGAGTCTTAAGCTTAAAAGCTACAGTAAAAGGCAGCAGCAAAATATTGGAAGATTGCTGCTTCCTGTGAGTTCAGCCTGAACTCACAACAGTTTTAACAAAGGTTTTTAAAGCAGAAAGGAAATTATCAAAGCATTCTTCAAACCACTCTGTGGCACAGTCTCCCCTGCTGTCTATCTGTGTGCTCAGTATTTTTCAAACACTAAATTTACACCTTCAGCCTCGACCCCTGTGGACTATTTTACCTGGGCTATTGATTAGCTGACAGGTTTTAGCTGGGGGGACAATACTCAGGGCAAAACTGAAATCCAACCCAACATGGCACCACATACAGATTTGCATTCAGTATGTACTCTATGTGGGCGTTACAGTGGCGCAGTGGGTAGCGCTGTTGCCTATTGTTCCAGGTTTGAGCCCGAGCCGACCCGGGGCCTTTCTGTGTGGAGTCTGCATGTTCTCCCTGTGCCTGCGTGGGTTCTCTCCGGGTACTCCAGCTTCCTCCCACAGTCCAAGAAGGAAAGGATGGAAGTTATTGATCACCTTGATTTTAGAGCTATAAAAACAAAAACTAGAAATCTTGGTGTCAAAAGCGACTCAGACCTGAACTT
Organism: Monopterus albus; assembly: GCF_001952655.1. Taxonomy (NCBI): domain Eukaryota; kingdom Metazoa; phylum Chordata; class Actinopteri; order Synbranchiformes; family Synbranchidae; genus Monopterus; species Monopterus albus. The sequence goes on along the minus strand of NW_018128092.1, from coordinate 321,271 downwards.
CACCCATTACCTCAAGGCCATAAGTAACATCTCAAACAAATAGCAAGACCCAGAGGTCTGATGTCCTGACAAGATTTAGAGAAACTCATTCATGCCTTCATCTCCAGCAGGCTGGACTATTGTATGCTCTTCCCAAAAAAGACTTAGACAACTTCGGCTCATTCAGACGCTGCTGCCAGAGTTTTACCGAGGACCAGGAGAACTGAACACATCCCTCCTGTTCCACTGGCTACTACCAGTTACCTACAGCATTGATTTTAAAGCGCTTCTGCTAGTTCACAAATCGCTCAGTGGTACAGGGCGAAAACACATTTCTAATCTACTCGAAGAATAAAAACCCAGCAGGGCTCTGAGATCCTCAGGAAGCAGTCAGCTGGTAGAACCTCAGGTCAGAACCAAACAGCGTGAAGCAGCTTTCAACAACTACGCTGCACACAGATGAAACCAGCTTCCTGGTGACCTTCACTGTGTAAAGTCTAAACTGAAAACTCTGCTGTTTTCTGTGCCTTTGTTTGACTGGTTTCTATGCATCTGCTGCAGCTGCTAGATAATCATTTCAGACCTTTAACTGTCTGTTGTTGTCTTTATTTTATGTACTTTACCTCATTTTAACTGTTGTATTTTTGCCTTCATTGATTTTATTCTTGTTTTTAATGTTTATAGTTTTTAGTGCTCTTACTGTTCTTCATTGCTTATGCAAACCTCTTTAATTTGCCTGTGTATGAAAGGTGCTATAGACTGCAAACAAAGCTGCCTTGCTTTGCCAGTGCATTTAGTAAGACAAGAAAAATACGTGCTGTTGTGAAAAATGCCCATCGCTGCTGTGAAATGAGTTTATTATCAACTGATTGTTTTTAATCTTTCAGTTCCTGAATCCTTTATTTCAAAGACATTAGAGCTGAACAGAAGCTTTCCCATGCAGAAAAACAAGCAGACATATATTTGTAGACCAGCTTTAGTCATTTGTCCACCAGAGACAGTTATATGTGAATCTGTTTGTTCTCACAGTGGAAACACTAATGCTGAACTAGTGCACCTTCAGACCAGCAGCTTCCTGCTCCAGATCCTGGCTAATGACATTTCTCACATCAGCAGTGTTATAAATACATCTTAATTCTGTATTAAAGTCAAAGAGTACAGGGGTGGGGGGGGGACTTTCCTACCATTTACCATGCATACCCAGTACCCTGACATTTTCATACACTTGAAAATGATCACAGAGAAAATCAGATGTCTTAGTAACTAATAAGAAGTTGAAGCATCAAAAGTAAAAAGTAGTTTACAGCAGCATCCACATACAAACTGAGGTTTAACCCTCATGCAATGTCATGTTTGATATGGAGAAATATTGATTGTGACATAAGGAGGAGGCAGCAAATGCACAATTACTATGTCTATGTGTCAGTGTTTTTTGTGACACTAATTCCAAACTTACAAAAAGAAAGAAACCTGCATAATTTGAGGCGACTTCACATTTGTCTTGTGTACATGCTCAGAGTTAGGTCACTTGTGTCTTTTTGAGTTCAAAAGTAGTACAGACACACTACACATCGATATAGAGAGAGAGAGAGAGAGAGAGAGCTTTACTTAACAACCCATTTGGCTACAATTCTGACGAACTGGAATAAAAATAATGAGATAAAACTCTGTGAAGAAAACATTTAATGAAATAGCTTCCCATGTTTCCTGCTAATGAATCACCAGTTTCTGTAGTACAAAGTTTAAATTAAAACCCTTGGATTCTCCTAATCCAAGAAAATACAACTTTTCCTGCTCAGTGAGGAGTCTGGTACATATAGTGTCTTTACTGATGACTGATTAAAATGTCAGACACACAAAAGCTGTCTAACATAAATCCCTTCTGACCGGTACAGAGAACACCCTTCTGCCCATTAAAGGGACATTTTGTGTTTGTCATCGTGTCACAGGCGCAGTGCAGATGTGGTCCGGAAACCGAGGCTGCCTTGGAGCTAGTCCTCCAACGCTGGGAGAGGAGAGGAAATGTAACCCACCGCAGCAAGTTTGCACATTCTGAACAATCACACTCCCAAAATACACCCACCTCAGCCAGCCTCTGAAGTGTCACCTGGTCGCTTCCTCTGCCAGCAGAGAGCCGTGGGCATCAGCAGCACACTTACACATCTGGGTGTCTCTTACAACCAAGTCATTCATTACTCTCAACACACACAGAAGCAAACCTCTGATGTTTATATCCATAAAATGAATTTCATATTACACACACGGTCATCCTGTTGTCCTTCATACTCTATATCTGTACAATGAATCACATCCAGTGCCCACTGTAAAATAAAATATGTACAGACAAACATGAGGAAAATACAGAAAAACCTCTAAAAACATCAGTCCAGGCAACAACGTACTCTACTAGTAATCTTTAATCCCAAATAGTGCATCACAGGTTATATCCCAGATTTAAATGATTGGTGTTTTTGGTCTATTCAGTAAACATCACTGCAGTCTCAGTGGTCACCAACATGTTCTTCACGCAGTAGAACTCATATAAATTCAGCCTGCACTCTCTTGAAGTCCTGGACGAACTGACAGATCAACCTGAAGAACTCCTGAGAGTCCTGATCTGCTGGTTCTCCAAATTTAACCTGGACAATAGACAAAAGGGGAACAAAGGAGTGGAGTTAAAACCCTTAATCTGACCACAGTTACACTTAAGGAGACCTTAGAGCTTATAAGAAAATAGTTTACAATTAACAACTGCATTCATTTTAATCAGTGAATTGGTGCCTGGCTCGTGCACATTCTTCTTAACAATGGTCTTTAAATATAATTGGCTCATATACTGCTTCAGCATGCAGTCCATTGCTTGAGTGCATTATGAGGTAGACATGTACTGCTGCGATAATACTCACCCCTAAGTGGCTAGGGGTGACTGGCATGAAAATGTTACTGTAGTAATTCTCAAGTCAAACTTCATCAGAAAGGGTCACAGTGGCTAAGTGCACTAACTGGCTTGTTGCATGCAGGTTGAAGTTCAGACTCAAGCTGTTGCTGTGACTCACTGCTCAGATTCTTTATGTTACATGAATTTAAAATATGCAATTAGTTGTTATGTTTCCAGATTGATGATCACTGATGAACATGCACTGCATAGCGCACACAAAAAGTAATACTATAACAGCCTTAAAGGAGTACTATGACACATCAGGAAGTGCGTTTATTCGCCTTCTTGCTGAGACTTAAATGATAAGAGTCATACCTCCTGTCTCCTGTCAGTTTGCTAAAGCTGACGCTGGAGCCAGCAGAAACACGGGAAACTGGGAAACAGTGAAGACGGATGAAAAGCCGGCACTAATGAAGAGGTTACGGCAACGTCACACTGATGATATGGCAACTCCCAGAAATCACTTTCCTGGCCACAAAATAGCTCCACTAATAATCCCCCATAACAACACAACTTATTATTTTGACACTTTTTTATATGGATTACGCAAATAAAATAGGCTCATTAGTGAGATTCAGAGGCACAGGTTAGCAGTGTTGGGCAAGTTACCTGAAAGGTCTAATCAATTACATATTACTCACTGAAAAAGTAATTACTAATTACTGAGCAGCAAAAGTAAAGCATTTACTTTCACTGCTGAGCTGTCAGACACCTGTAATGCCAACATCGCACAAACCTTTCTATTCAACAGTGGAAATAGGTTGTTGCATATCCAGCAACAATCTTCCCCAAATTATTTTCCACTTAACGTCTGGCCATCGACGTGTCCTGCTGTGAAATGCAGGCCTCTATGTCGGAGCTGGTGTTATATTTTTTATTTACTTGTTTGTTGACAAGTTTCACATTGCTGTGCTGCTCTACCACATGGTTTAATAAGTTAGGTGTGGTATGTCCTGTGGCTGAAAGCATTTTGTTTCCCACACAGTTTGGAACAGACAGTAATGGTTTTTGCATATTTGACTGAGATGAATCAAAACTGACTTCCAGCCGGTGAACTCCTGCCACTCGCACTCACCCTCCATCTTTTCTTTAGCTTTTTGGCTGGTGGTTCACCTGAATCATGTGAACACAGCAAAGATACTGTAGCCCACATAGGACAAGTGTCATCTTGTGTTCAGGCAACACAATTAAGTGTTACGTGAATTAGTAACTGTAATATTATTATTGTTTTGTACAGCGTAATCCTATACACGAGTCAGTAGTACGTGAATTAGTAACTGTAATATTATTGTTGTTTTGTACAGTGTAATCTTATACACGAGTCAGTAACATGTTACTGCTTTACTACTTACTGTACAGACGTTGTAATTATACAGTAGTGAGTCAATCTGAATGTGTGACTTTATCTGGTTAAAGAATGACTTGAGAGCAGCATCAATCTACTCATCTACTGAAACGTGCAGCAAGAAAGTAAATGAGCATGTTTCCTAAAATGTCAGACTATCCCTTTAAATATTAAAATGAACTATTCATGGCCATATTTGGGCACAATAAGGGTTGCTGGATGCAAAAAAAACATTGAAATAATAAAATAAAAATAACAGTTTTTAGTTGTAAGACAGGGCACAGATGATTTACACGTCACTATTGTCAGTCTTAATTTTGGTTTTACACACTGTCCCAACTTTTCTGACTTGGGGTTGTAATTACACTGGCACAGTGGCTCCTATACTGGCTGTGATGTCCCTCAGCTCCTTCAAAAGCTTTAAATATAATTGCAGACAGTGACTTGTGTTTGTATCAGTGTGTCTTCTGACATTTCTGAAGGGTTTACACAGGTGCTCCTGCTAGTGAGAGAGAGATGTCAGCTGATTATTAACACCTGCTCTCTCTAAAATACATTATGCTCTTGCATCAGTTGTGCAAATTAGTCTATTTGCAAACTTTTCTTCCAGCATTTTGCAGTCTGCAAACAGTACCTAATGTAATATACTAATTTGGGTTCTGCTTGAGTGATGTAATCGCTGCACAGCTTCCTAATTGGCTGTGTTGCTTTCTGTGCATGTTAATCTTTGGCATGCATTTTTACAAACATGCCTTGCACAAAATATCAAATGTACAACCACACTCTATAAAAACTTGATAAAAAGAGAGCGCCTGTTATATAAATCAGTGTGACTCCACTTTAACAACATGATGATTAAAATGATAAGACCATTGATATAGTGCTTATTGAGCAGGGGGTGTTACAATAAAATGTTATGAAAGTGAAAATATCTGCTGTTACCATTAGAGATACAGATAACGTTACAAGACATGTTCATAACACCCAACAGAAGCATCTTGTATCATCTTTAATCTGCAGGTTTCCGCCATTAGATTGAAGAAGCTACAGTAGAATTAAAGCATCTTATCTGCAGTCACTGCGGAGGAATTGATTTCATTCTTTTGTGTTATGCCGTGACATAGCTGCCAGCTTTTAGCGCTGATGTTATGACAAGGCATGTCAGGCCTGTAATGACGAGAAATTAGACGTGTTAAAACATCTCACATAAAATATCTCCTTCTACTTAATACTTTGTTTTGAATCATGTCTTTGGAGTAATAACTTCAGAAAATAACCCTCCATAAGCAACTTCTACATTTAATAAATTTGCATGTTTGCTATTCAATGGCATCATCTGAATTCTCCTCCTCTGTAACAAGATGTGACTAGATATGATGCCTTCTCCCCAACCTGCTGCTCCCTTGCGTAACACCACAGCCCAGTCAGTCTTAATCCTCTTCTCCAATGCTCCTCAAGGGGTTTATTATTCAGGAGGTTTCACACAAACAATATTCCAGCAAGGCCCCCACACAGTGAAATCAGAGGAGGCGGGCAGGGACACAGGTGGGGAGAGAGACTCTAGCTTGGATTGTGTCCATCCTTAAATGCCACTGGTCTGAATTTGACTAAACCTGGAGGGATGATGTCATTGTGCTCTGTTATTTTAAAAAGACATAGCATGGTATGGCAGGGACGCGACAATGGAAAGTGTAACATTTCACATGTAAGAGAATCACTTGAAAAATATATCCAATATCTCAAGATTCCACAAAGTCAATGGATGGTACCTTTTGGCACCACTGCCTGGTGATTAATACGTAGCTCCTGGCCTGAAGGGGACACTACAGCTAAAGGTCAACTTGTTAAACTTTAAAAGGTCACAGCCACCACACCACCAGACCATTTTTAATAATACTAGGAGGGGTGATTTGTATTACGAATAGGGAATAATATGATATATGAATCATATAATAGTGATTTATTTTGTGAGGAGGTTTTACTTAAAAGTCATAGTTTGGCACCGCTGGAAAGAGCCTTTTTTGCTTTCTTGCTGAGAGACAAATAAGAAGATTGATACACTCTCTTATCTGTAAAGTACAGTAAATAGAAAGCTACAGGTGAGGACTTCAGGAACATCATGGAGAGACAGTTTTATCTGACTGGGGTTTCGGAATGTTTGGAGGGTTCTTGCTCGAGTGACGCACACTTGCTACGGGATATTTTGTAGCTCACTGGTGCCTTTACTTGACCAAGCCCATTGTTCCCAATGAGAAGAGCCCATGGAGGGATAGGCATCCCATAACTTCACATATGACGCTACAGCCAGTAGCCAGGTAAATTATATCACTTTACATGGGGGGGTTTTAAACCCGGCTAAAGCCTTTAACTGGCCTCTGACGTCATTCCCACTGCCAACCAATCCGACTTGGCTCTCCAGCAGACGAGCGTGTTTCCACTCTGGTACGTCATATTTGATGTCATCACCTTGGTGTTATCAAATACCTGCGCTGGTAAACAGAGCTGTAAACCAACAGCGTGGAAGCTAGTGAGAAGGTCAGCGTTATTTGTTCTTATTTACCTTTGTTCATCTTCCAAAGTAAAGACACTGGGTGTAGACTGAATCGTTTTAGAGCCTTAATTAAACAAAGATGGATTAAGTTATGGCTGAGACGGCAAAAAAATCTCTGAAATTATCAATGGGAGAGGCAAGCCTCCATTGTCCCTTCATTGTTCAGAGTGTCCCTGATCATTTGTACCAGTAGTTGCATTCCCACTGCCTTCAAAAGCCGAGGCGTGGCAAATTTATGGTTTTTTTGGGCAGTGACAAAGGGGCTTTAGCTCAGAAGTAGCTTAGCTTAAAAACTGGAATCACAGGGAAACAGCTAGCCTGTCTGCAGGTAACAAAATCCACCTAGCAGCACCTCTGAAGACTGATATGAAACAGTTTGTCTAATCTGTGCTAAAACTGATGTGTAAACTTGGCAAGTTGTGGTTTTACAGGGGGTTGGTGTAGGCCTATTTCTGACAGTGACTTTAGGCTAACTGATTGAAGAAAGAAGGATTGTGAGGGCCTGACAAAATGATGGTTGTGGAAACAGGGCTCTAAATGATTAGAGTACTTGAAGGATACTGTATCTCTGTTGTTTTGTACCCTCACTTTCTAGCACACTGCCTGCGTTCAGTGCCCTCCCCCCTTTGCAAGATTGGAAAAAAGTTTGCAGTGCACATGAATCTAATTGTGGGCCTAGTATAACACAATTCCCTACCAGGCCTAAAGCTCAACGCTCATGCTATTATTTTGCAGCACTCAAACACAGCACAGGAAGGGAAGGTGGACTCTCTGTGATGATTGATTGTCTGTAGACATATGAGAAAGGTGAGAATAGGAACTACTTTTGTATTGATTGTTTTTGGTATAGACTCTAAAAAAGACATAGCACCTGTTAAGATGTCAAAAGTAGGCTCAAGCTCTTTAGACCTAATCTACCCATGTTAGTGAGTTCCCATATATAGACAGTGTGGTAAAAACATACTCAGCAACCGGTGCCTCCACTAAATCTAATGATATGTCTGACAGAGGAGTCTTCTTTATGAGAAATCCGATGTCTGTTGTTCTCAACAGAACTCATTACAGATTACCATCATTTCTGGTCTTTAACCATAAATAGTGAAAGTATTCCTGAATGAATTGTAACATGTTGCTGATGTATTTAAAATGAGACATCACTAAATGAAAACAAGAATCCTATGTATCACTCAGGATGAACTTGTCTCACACCTTTTGGCCACAGGGGACAGTGGGAACTGTTTATCAATCCTGAAGAAATGATCCAAATGAGTAACTATCACATGCTGAATTTCAGAGCTGCAAATCAGTGCTACTTGCAGTTGAATAATGTGGAGGCCACAGCTGCACACTGTATATCAGACACACTGTTTCTCCATGTAAGCCCTCCAGACTCCTGGTGCAAAAGAAGTCACCTTGGAGAGTTCTTCCTCTGAAATATGTACATTCCCAATGCAGGGTGGAGAGATAAGATGACAAATAATTGAAGAGGGCCACTAGTGGAACAGCAGACCATCCATCTCTGAAGCTTTACAAATGAGATATTGAAATAATAACTCAAGGATTACCAGTATGACAGAGTAGAGTTTCTTCATCTCCTCACAGGTCTTTGTCAGCGTCGAGAGATCCATGCTGTATTTTTCAATGGCCATCTGGGGTATAAGAGACAAGCACAGGAATGTCCTGGTGAGTTTGTTCTTCCATTCATTCAGTCAATCAATCACTGCTCAAACTGACTGTGATAAAAGGCAGGATGTGCGAGAAAAAGCAGAGCAAAAGAAGATAAAGAAGTGAAGGGTGTAAGTAAAACAGGCTGTAAACATTTATTACATTTAGGTGAGAAACACTGAATGTAAAAAATAGTGCTTTTTAATAAAAGGCACATTAGGCCATTAAATTAATGTGTACATAAATAATAAACAAAGGGCTTGCTTCCTCACCTTCAGGTCTTTGGAGAATTTGGGGTGATGAGCTCCAGCATTTCTCTTCTTATAGCTTTTTTTATACTGAATGACTTTCTGCAGTTCGTTCTTCAGGACTGAAGCAACACACACCTTGGTTACCATCCATCATATTTGACCAGTGAAGCAAATAGCTGCTTTAAATCAGATGCTGTCTCCTGTGTGATACTGTGAAGTGCTGTATTTGTGCTTGTGGCAACTGTTTGTAAGTCATTATATAGACAATATATTGGCTTGAGCCCATCTAGTCCCTAGACAATGAAATCATGGTGATTCAAGGGAGTATACTATCATCACAGAAAGATCTAGTACATGTTACACTTCTTCACAAGTAGCTTGCATTGGCACATAAACAGGGAGGTCAGTATTACAGCAATCTCAGCAAATTTACAAGCAACAGTCTTTGGATACAGTAGTAAAATGTGATCTACTCACCGTCTACTTCTGCAGTCAGGCCTTTGATGGAAGCTATCCAAAGGAAAGAAAAAACAGTGGCACACACGTTTCACTTAACAGACTTCAGCTGAAAAGCACCATAAAGGTTTTTTTTTTCAGCTTTGATCAAATCTTGATTAGCAAATACCTCCAGGGACAGTTTCAAATTCTGCCAAGTCTTGCATGAAAGTGGCCAAGCACAGTTCATGCAACATGATCTGCTCCACAAGGGCATGGAGCAAGGTGACCTTCTTGTCTCTCCCTCGGAGCTGCGAGAGCTGGGGATAGATAAAACACAATAAAGGGCGTGGATTGTACAAAACTTCAGTCCCCTGCCACACAGGATGCGAGAGCTGGGGATAGATAAAACACAGTAAAGGGCATGGATTGTGCAAAACTTCAGTCCCCTGCCACACAGCTGGGGTACTTATAACATGCAGGAAAGAAGACGTGCATGTGCTGCTGCAAAAATGTAGGCAGGCTAACATCCATTGTATTGTGTATTTACATCATCAACAAAGGTTTACAGTTCCTTAGATTTTCTATTTAAAATGTCTTTGCTAATGCCTTGTTGAGGGAGTGCTAATACAACCAAAACTCCTAAATGTAAATCAGTTTGTAAATTACCCACAGTAGTAGACAGAGGAGGAGTGGCAGCAGTAACAATTGTGGCTGCATTCATATTATAGTATCTTTGTATAAAATGCTAATGATGACTCTAAAATTCAAGCCATGTTGCATTTGATGGTGTCACTTAATTGAAATGCAAAACCTCTCTAATCCCGTGACAGGCATGCATACTCTTATTCTAGGTTATGTTGTTTACCAATTTAAGGTCCAGGCCAGCCTCTGAGGACTACACAAAGAGGACATGCACCAAGTACTGATGCTCACAAGTAAGAAAGAGTCCAAAAAGATCTGAGATAACCTCAGTGTTTTGGGTTTTTTAGGGGGGGGTTGGAGGCAGTCATCCATTAATTTGATGAGAGTCTGTCTCAAGCAGCAGCGGTTTACTCTTCTCAATTAGACCTGGAAACACCTCTGAGAGAACACCAGGCCTTGGCTTCATTAAATGGAGCAGAGGACGTTCTACCTGTGTGTCAAGAGCACTACCCCTTAAACCTTCCCAGTAGAGGGACTTGCACACAAAAGAGCAGTTCAAACTAAATGCAGAGAAAGTAAGAAATTACACTTCCATACCCCAGATGACAGGAAAAACTATGCATCCATCTACCACTGAACTTTAAAGGAGTCCTTTTGGGAAACACACTTGTTTGCTTTCTTTCCAAGAGTTAAATGAGAAGACTGACCACTGCCCATTTCCACTATCAGAGCTGTTCAGTAAAAGTACACCTTACAGTTAACAGGGAGTTAGCTTAGCTTAGCAAAGACTAAAAACAGGGGGGAACGGCTAGACTGATTCTAATGCTCAGTTATGAACACATTATATCTTGCTTGTTTACTACACACAAATCCTGAGATGTAAAAATAAGACTTTGTTGTTTTATGGGGATAATGTGTCAGAGCATTTCATGGCTGGTGACTTCCTGGGTTATAGACAGATATCCAGCAGAGGTTTCCGGAAGTCACTGTCTTTACACTGATTTGTGCGCCATTTAATCAAGCAAGATTTAACTTTTTAATTAGTGAGCTCTATATGCACTGGTAGGCAGATTTTGATACCTATAGACAGAGCCAAGCTTGGTGTTTCTCCGGTTTCTGTGCCTTATGCTAAGCTAACTAAGTTCTGGCTTTAGTCATATATTTACTGACTACAGTTAATGATGGTTCACTTCTAAGACTTTCTGCCACTTGGGGCCACAAAGTTTCATTTCTCCTGTGAAGTGAGGCAGTGATACAATCACACACCTGTCAGAAAGACTGTGTCAAAGATCTGAGTGAACCCGAACAACCACCCCAGGAAGCAGATGAGAGAAAATTGAAAGAAAGTGCACAGAAGCCCTGCCGTGTATATCAATGAGTAGTCTTATTAGCCTAGTGCTGCAACTCCATCAAAGGTCAGGCAACAGTGGTGGAGTCATACTTTAGTTAAGGAGGAGAGGCGGAATCCCTTGGCCTTTTCCTTTCCGGCGTTCTCGTTGAGGTAATTGCCAATGGCGAGGAGGTACTCCAGCACGGAAACAAATGACCTGCAGTTGTACAGCTGTGTGCACATTCTGATCTTCTGGTTAATCAGCTGGAAGACAAACACAGGAGCACAGAGCAAAATGATTTTGTTCTGTAATTCAACCCCATACAGGCTCTGGCATGCTTTTCTACACACAACAATTTTGTGAAATGTGGAATAAGGCTGAAACTTGTTTTCAAGCTTTCTGCTGACAAAAATAACTCCTATTCTTCATTGTAAAGATAAACCATCTCACAACACCTCATTTGACCTTATAAAATTAATAACCAGGGCCTTGTTGTTTGGCAGGACTATTTAGTATGAAACTGTGTCAAGTGTAAATACACTTCTAGAATATTGCCCAGTGTCTCCCGAACCAGCTCTGAATAGATCATGCTGAATGTGGATGGTGGGATTTTAGCTTTTATCAGTAGTTTGTTTGCTAAAACCCAACAAATGCTAAAGATGCCCTAACAATATGACTTCAACTGGGAAAAGAAGATTCCATTAATGAAACCACTGAAGATGCTTCCACTGTCTCATAGCTTCATGAGACGTCTCCTTGTCTACTGCATCACTGGCTTTGGTTCTGTGTCTGTAACTCTATTTATATTTGGAAATAACTGCGGAAGGAGCATAGCAAACAGTTTAAAGAAGGAGCCAGGTCCACAATGCAGACTGAAACCTATCATCCTGGCAATAAAACGTAGCACCAACAGCCACATTGCAGGTGAAAAACATCCCCCTGGTGGTGACTTCCCTATTTTCTCACCTGGAGCCCTGTCTGTCAGGTGGCAACTAAATCCTCCTTAATGTTGGAGCTTTATCAAATCTGTCATGTCCGAGGATTGAAGGATTTGAAGTATTCTGCAACAGAGGCGACCCTAATCACTCCATGGTCAAGCGTGTCGTATTGTGAGGCAGTGGCACGTTACAATGTGGGCTGTGAATTTGAGAGAGGTCTACATTTTGTCACCGAGTACAGTCACAAAATATGTTCTTTGAATAAATCTAAAGCAACGGAAAGAGAAACAAAATCAGAGTGAATTGAAACTTTAAGAAACTGCTAATCTTTCTTGTTGAGTCATCTTGCCAGTACACAATATGTTTGTCCCTGTGTTTGAGACAGAGAAAAATGACTGTCACAGTCAATGGATTACAGTACCATCATTCTTATCCATTGTTTCTCTTCATTCTCAGTGTCAGCAGATAAGAGATTAGGACTGAAGCACTGATGCTGAACGAAACATAAGCTTGAGAGAATCACATTAAAAACATTTTTTTTAAAGACTGAGGAGCTGGGGGGCGTTCTTGTCTGACTGCAATATCTTCACACCCTGCAGTCTCCAGTGCCAATAAACAGCAATCCTTTACAAGAGTGTTAACGATGACTACGACTTATGGTGAACCTGGTGTGTCGACATACTGGCCTTAAACATTTGGCTGAGTGTGTAAGTGCTCGGAAAATACTAGAACAAACTAAGAAAATAACAGGTAATAACGTATGTTTAAATTGTAACTTTTTTATTAGTTTTATTTCACTTTACCTTGTTAATTTAAGAGTTTCTGTCTTCGGCGACAGTTCAGAACTTTGCAGAATGAAGTTAAATTTCTGAATATTTCCCCATCTCTCCCTTGTGAAAACCCCAAAGTGGGTTTCATTGGGTTTCTGATAAAGACAGCTATGCATGCTTCACACCAACTGCAGAAAAATGGACCTTGATTTGATTAAGATCCATCTTTTCCTCTCTGTCGAATGAAGAGAGGTGTCTTAAAGTGCCTTGCATGCCTTACTGATTTTAGCACTTTTAACCATCCAGCAAATAGAACAAAAACTACTTCATCCACCACTTCAAACATAAAACTCAGACTGAATGGGAAAAAGCTTTCATGTATTAAAGTCAGTTTGTCCCCAGATGTTCTTTTTATTTAAGTCAAAAGCCACAATGTTTCTGAACATTAGCATTTGCATTCAGGAATATATTTGCATGATTCATTGTGCACTATGGAGGCTGTGGTTTTAAAGGTTTTTTCAGCTTGCAGGACCGGGACAGACTTTAAAATAGCTCGAGTCGACCTTTGATTTGACGCTGTAGGTGAGTGAATAAACTCACAGGCTGCAGCTCATTTATGGTGACCGGGAGCTCTCTCAGAGTCAGCAGCAGGTCCAGCTGTGTGCTCAGGTAGGGGATGTTGCACATCTGTAGCACAGAAACAGGTGAATGAAATAGGCTGTGTGTATACACAAGATGTGCAATAATCACAACATAACACAGTTTCTATGTGATTATTCAGAGTTATGTAAAAAGCAGTGCTGTTTGGATTCCAGCGTTGTGACGGCTGCAGCTTGTTCTCACAGACTCTTTGATGAGGTTACTTCCTGTCGACAGACTGATTTACCAGAGAAACTGGAGGCCTGACATCTTGAAACAATTGGCTGAGCTGCCTATTCGACCTTTGTGTCTGTGATAACCTCTAATAAACCCCTCCACATTGTCAGACTGTCTCGCTCATGCTCAGGTATCCAAAAGCCAAAGGGCAGTTGGTCTGACGGAACATTAAGGAAAGATGTTAAGATTAGTGTTAGAAATGCAAGCAATGTAATTACTGGGCTTTTTCAAAAAGCAAAGATGTCCCAGGATGTGTCATCTTCCACACTCTCAAGCACCATGTTCCACATCTTGTCACATTTTCTGACACATTTTAAATTTCCAATCAGTGGTTAACAGATCACACTAAATCCAAGCCAAGGTAACACTGCTGTAATTTCATCCTCCTGAGCTAAAATTGTGTTTCACACATTAGTCACTGAATTTAAAGCAATCACATTCTCAGACATTTCAGGTATTTGTCATATTCATTTGTGATATAAAGAAGATACTTATTGATATTTCAAGTTCCCAGTGAAAACACGATAAGCGTGCTGTAAGAACAGAGACCTTGTATAACTAGCGACAAGATGCAGAACAGACCGCTGATTAGAATTTGATTCATCATCAAGGAAAATGTCAGTGCTTCAGCACTAATAGAGCGATATATCTTTAATGGTATAAAATCTGTTCTCACACGCCACTCGTGTTCCCCACAGATGCCCGGAGAGAAACTGATTATTCAGAACTGTTCGACAGCTAATCAGACCGTTTTCAATTGTGAAAAGGAAAACAAGACTAAGGCTGTGTACAAAATCAACCTCCGCCCTGCTTTACCATATGATGCGTTGCATTTACTGTCTGCTACTGTATTTGAGAGACCAAAGTCTGAGTGTTCAACTTTGTTCAAATCCACATAAATGATTTCCACTAACTACAAAACAGGTGCAGACTGGACAAAGGGAAGTTTGGGAATTTCCTCTGTGGGCCGGTCTGTTTCCCCCCAAACACTGTATACGTTATACAGCCTGTCCAGAGATGTAACAGGCCAGGTTATCAACAGTGACACTGCTGGTACAAGCCGTAACAGCCATGCTAAATATATTATGCTAAATGGGTTATCAAATGAACCTGGGAGGATTGCAGTGGAAATGTTATCATTGCATTACATTAAACAAATTGAATGCCTAGACATGTACAGCCTGCTTAAAGGTTGGTTGTTCATTCTGAAATGAATGAATCTAGCATTATATTTGTTGCTCGTGTCAGGCAGTCCAAAGTCGTTTGCTTTGTGCTTATTAAACAAACAGGTGAACCTGAGCCAGGCAGGGACCGTTGGGAGGAAGGCGTCTCTGCAGGGACCTTTGTGGAGGCGGGTGTGTGACCACCAGCCAGTGCCAGTGCACAGTACAATTTCAACGTGACTGGAGCATAGATATGCTATGTGGCCTCAGAATGCAACGATGAAGGAAGGAAGCCACAGTTTTGCATTATTTATCTGAATTATTTTGCACAACCTCATTCAAAAGAGTTGGACATGTTTAAATAATATTAATGTTTAACTGTAGGCTAATTCAGATTAGGTGTTGGGTGAGCATTACATTAATGCAACTTTACATTTTTGCATTCAGCATTCTCAAATATTTGGGGAAAGTCTTATAAAATGACATCATGTTACTTATTATTATTATTACACAAACTGTGCAGATAGTGCTATTTAAATTAATGATTTGTTGAAGGATAACTTGTTGTGACAGTTTCAACTTGATGAATCAAACTGAGGCGCCTTGACAGCGAAACTCCTGAGCTGCTTTAAGTGGCCAGACACTGACAGTGATGACAAAAATATTATGCTGATTAGTAAGTGTCCAAAATCTCTGTTTACTCAAGGAGAAACAAACGAGTAAACAGGGGAATGAGTTCTGAAACTGTAGTACTGCGAGTACTGTAAGTAGATACTGAATAATGTTTACCATGTTTAGCATCATAGTTTAGCACGTTCCCATGCTGCTGATTATTTTCCTTACTGATTAATCTGCCAGTTATCTTTTCCAGTAATTGTATATTTAAGTAAAATATTTAAATGTCTTATGTTGTCTGACAGTCAAGCCCAAAGATGTTCAGTTTACAGTAATAAAAATCTAAAAGAAAACAGTAAATATTCACAATTAAGAGGCTGAAGCTGAGAGTTGAGGGGTTTTGCTGAAAAACTGACTTGAACAGCTGTTTATCAAAATTGTGGCAGATTCATTTCCTGTTAATGAATCACTAATCATTTCAGGTCTACCTGCTAACTTTGGCTAATTAGTAATAAATACAAAATACAGCTGAGTCTAATGGGAATGGCATTTCTCCTGCCAGTGTGTGGTGTATAATAAAATTATGTCCAATGATACCGTGGGATGAAAAATCATATCTTATCAACTATGCTGACAGGGAAACAAGGGTTCTTTAATGTGAAGCGATTAATTTAACGCCTAACCAAGACGTTTTTGAGCCTAAATGTAACAAAGTAGTTATTGTGCGTAAACGCTCTGTGACACCAAAGTTCCTGGTGATGCTAAAAAGTCAGGTGATCACCAAAATCAGTAAACTTCATCTTTCAAGGACCATGAATGTATGTGTTAAAAATTTTATAGCAATCCGTCTGATACTAAGACATTTCAGACAGGCTGGCATCGCCCGCCCCTGAGTGGTTACAAAGTGCTGTACCAGTGTACCACACATATTCCACGAGGAGTATTCAGTGTGGCAGTTTGAGGTTATAGGGGTATATGCAATTTGACTCCAAGTAATAATGATGCTAAAATTTAAAATACTCATGATTCAAAAAGAACATGTCCGCCCTTTCATTTTGTTTAATAATTTACTGGGTTTTAGTGGGAGAATGTGTGGGATGAATGACAATGGTGAAGCATCACATTTTGAAGCTATCACCTCTAATCTTAAGAGCAATATTTGAATACCTGATTAAGCTGCCAGCAGTGAAGGGGACTGATGTCACTCTGGCGGACTACCACAGAAGGCATGTGAGGAATATGAGGTTTCCACAGAATATGCTTCTCTGTCTCTTACATATAAGATCCCTTATGTCTGGTGTCAAATATTCCTGAGCGGCACTGTGGGCTGATCCTGCTGTTCATCTGTTACCCCGCCTGCAGCCCTGAGCCAGTCACACATGGGTCAGATGACTGCCAGGCATGCTGGAGGCTGCTAACCAGATGAATGGTAAGAGCTTGTCATAACACCCACAGTGTGTGAATGAGGAGGCAGGTAAACCCAAGAAGCCCCCTGAACCACAGTGCTACATGAGCAGGAGCTGTATTAGATTCTACTTGGGTTGTGGTGCCACAAGTCAAATTCAAAGAAAAGTACCAGCTTACTGTAACTTTAGCTTTTAAAAAATCATGATTCTAATTAATACTGCTGGTTAAACACTGTACCTCCAGCATGTACTGGTCCACAATATGCAGTTCTGTCACAAGACCCTTGTAGGATTTGTACTTCTCCACATCATCCGGGGTGGGGACATACCTTGAACATAAAAACACAATATCACCGTATGCAGATGCATACTAAATGCATAGATATTTAAAATCTTTAAAAATGTCTTTTCTCAACCAGCTTAATACTGTGAGTGATGGGCTCTTACATTAACATGATTTTCTGTCAAAGTCAGAATGAATTTGGGGCTTAATACTGTGAGTGATGGGCTTTTACATTAACATGATTTTCTGTCAAAGTCAGAATGGATTTGGGTTTTTTTGGGGGGGCTGGGGGTGTTGGATGCAGGTGTCTTTACAGGTCTGAAGTGGGCGGGATTCACTGGCCAAATGTCATGGCAGTCTGATGACAGGTGGTTACTGTCAATCAAATCTGATCAAACAGATTAGTTGAGGTTGTGAATGTAAAATTAACTTAGTCATAAATATTTAATGGTTTAGAGGAATATTTTAAGTTTTCAGTGGCTTTCAGTCTTACTTCTTTCATTTTGTCTGGACTCATGACAAAAACTACCAGCAGATACATCGGATCTGTCCACAGCAATGAGTGCGTCATACGAGTCAGCCTTCTCTTTCCAACCATCACATGGTTGGAACACACTTCCGATTGATTTGAGAGACTTTCTGTAGCAACCTGTATCACTTTGGCTTTTAGGGATTTCAAATTGAACCTACTTTTTAAATTATCTATATTGAAAAGTACATTAATTTGCATGTAATATCACTTCACAGTATGTTTAAAGGCGAATATAAAACATTGATGTGACACCCCTGGTTTCAACCGTGCAAGTTTTAAACACAAGCTAATTAACACATTTAAACTCTGTAGTTTTGTTTGTCATCTGCATATGTGAAAAAGAACCAAGAACCAAAAATATAAACAGGCCTATGTGCAAAATGTAACTCTTTATTTATGCTACAGACAAAATAAAAACACCTGTGTAGGCCTACAGGTTTGTGGTAAAAATTGAAGCCATGACTGGTGATGCGCCTTTTTCTGTCACACGTGCGTTCTCACTTTGACCTTTGCCCTTTATGTCATCACGCGTTCCCTGTCTCCCTGTCGACTAATTACATTAACTTAAGTGATTAAAGGCCGTAGTTGGTCCTCCTCAGATAAAGCAACAAGGCACCAATGGGAACGGCCGTTTTCTAACTTGCACTGAATTTGAACCCCTGCTTGTCTTACAATGGACTTCCTCCTGTCGTTTCCATGCATTCTGACCTCAGACCTAAGACATTCACATTTCATGAGCCAGGCTATGTGCCACTGGAGGTGCACTGGTCATTAATGTTGCAGCACCTATTGGGAGTGGTTCTTTCAAGATTGTATTCCTCAGGCCTATGCCCCAGTGCATTAAAATATATATTACATTTTCATAGAATAAATGAAATCCTCTACAAAGTATATTAGATCACTCCCACCTTCTACGAGGTCAGCATCCAGAGTCACTGAGTAAAGTACTGGTGAGAATCAGGAGGCATTTTACCTGCTTTCAGTGCCATGTTCCTGAGGGCATGTCAATAGTTTCCATCTCCACAAATAAACCAAGATAAAACTTTTATCATTCAGCTGCTCTGGTAAAAGGTTGTGGCATCTGCTCCCTAGCATTAGAATACTGTGACGAAATGATGTGTCGCGGTTTGCTCTGTTTCTCATTGTCCTAACTGGAAACTGCAACTTAGTAAATCATCAACAAGGAGCCAGATGCCAGCCATGGTACAAAGCTTTGATCACTGCCAATGAAAACACACATCAACTGCCCACAGACTCAGGCACAAAAAGTCATTCACCTTTCAGCTTCTGCTGTGATGCCATAAGGAATGAATACAAATCAGCTTTTTCTGGCACAAAGTCATACCTCCTCAGAGAGGTGATGTGCCCATCAGACAGACCTCCATCTTCCTCATTAATGATGAACAGTTTGTCCTTCAGCTCTCCCGGCTGCACTGGAAAACTTTTGAGAAAAATGTCTGGAAGAACAATAGATTAGAAAAAGTCAACACACTCAGTGGTACATGAAAGCTTTCCTCTTGACAGATAGTCCTCTTATCCTGCGATGAAATGACTCAAAAAGCATTGTGAAGACAAAGGGTCCTTTGCTTAATTACTCTCCCCCAGATGCCTAAGGGGAATGCACAAATTTGCATTCTAGCAAGTCAAAGTTGATGTGTTTTTTCTTTTTTACAGAAAATGCCTATGCATAATTCAGGAGCTGAGAGAAGCATCCATTAGGAGCCTGGAATGCTGCTTTAGACATGTATGTAAAACATATGGTGAAGTGACACAAACATTCAGGCTTCACATCCAGCTTCCTTTTGTTAAGTTGTGCTGCTGGTGTCAGTCAATTTGCATATAACAGTTTGCTCTGAAGTGAAGTAGGTGAATTCATTTGTCATGTACCTTCTCTTTAGTCATGGTCTAAAGCAAACATAAAAAATGTGTTTGTATTCCTGCACTGTAAGTTGAGGCAAAGCAAAGGTATTGTATTCTATCCCCTAAGAAGCAATTTGATAGGTTGAGAAAGGCATTTGTTCACTTTCTTCCCAGGAGTGAGTTGAGAAATATGAAGCTGTGGCCAACAGATGGTTTGCTGCATACAGCAAAATGACTGGAAACAGGGGAAAACCGCTACCCTGGCTCTGTCCAGAGTATCAGTACCTCTGCCAGTATATTTGCTTTGATGCATATGTGTAGACAATGGCTGCAACACTTGTCATTGTTCACATATTGTACTTGCTTGTGTTCTTTATGCTTATCTTGAGGATTAAAATGCTTTTCCACTATGGTACCAAATCATACCTGGCTGAAAATGAATTTCTTCCTTGTGCACGTCTGCATGTGCACAAACTAAACACAAACAACATGCAAGGAAGTTACAATAGTCTTGATGTTAAGATCACGCCAAAGAAAATGTAGCGGCTACGTCATAGATGGTGCATCAGCTGACTAGCTCTGTGTGTTTACACCAAGCTGCTGTGGGCCTTACTATCTGTCGCCATCAGTCGCCATTGGTCGTGTGCCTAATCACAAATGCTTGGTGCTCATTTCTGAGGATGTGCACCAGCTTTGCTCACAAGGAATGTGGGATATGTAAGGTTAAAAATGAACTAATTAACATGTAGATTTCTTTTTCGAAAACAAACTGTCACTGGTTCAGCCAAGAAACAGCGCAGCCAGCACATAGCTTTATTCAAAACTGCTACACATCACTTTCTGAACAGAGTAACACATTCAAGACATAACATACTAACTAGTGAGCTTTAGAGGTGCTGGACACAGCCAGGCTAGCTGCTACCCCCTGTTTCCAATCATTGTGCTAAGCTAAGATAAGATAAGATAAGATAAGATAATGGCTGCTGGCTCCAACAATAAAGAGAGTGGGTAAGCGTTTCTCCTAAAATGGTTCTTTTAATAGTCCATAAAGGTGGACTGGAGCATTTTCACAAGATTTCATAAATAGGTGTCCAGTGTTCTGTTACTGAATCAAAATCATCAAAATGACTGAAAATCTACTTATGACAAAGTTATTCAAATAATCACATTAAACAAGAAGCACGCTGGAGGTACAAAGCTAATCAGCACTAAATCCTTGACATTATGGCCCTGAGATAGTAATTCCCTTGCCAGGACCAGCAGAGACTTTTGTGTCACATTTTCAAATGAAGAATCATGACATCAAACATCAAAAACAAAGTGTCCCCAAGAGTGAGGGTTAGGCTGCTTCATCTGGCCTAAACACACACACACACACACACACACACACACAGAGAGAGAGAGAGAGAGAGAAGTGCAAATCAAGCCTTTTGTTAATTGGCACTCAGACAAACTGGGCAAATGACCTGGCAAATTAGAGTGTGGAAATGGAGAGTGTGTCCCACTGGGCACAGGAAGCCACAGGTGTACTTTTAATTAGGTGTGCGACATTTCCAGCCATCAAACAGGCAGCATGCACCAGGCCTCTCAAGGTAAATAACCATATTGGTCAGACACACATCCTAAACAAAAAGCAAAGATTCACTCAAAGACAAAAAAAACAAACAAAATTTGTGCAGCACAACTTTGTTTTTACTGTTCTTTCTTTTCTAGCCCATTCTCTCACTACCTCTCCGTCTTATTTTGTCATCCTTTGGAGAGGAGATCATACAGAATTCAGGTTCCATCAAAATAATATAACCCCTCAGTGAGAGGGAGCCCTTTTTTATAGCGTCTTACATTATTCTCACTGAGGGATTATATTATTTTGATGGAACTTGAATTGTGTATGATATTGATGTCTGGACATCAGTGTGGTGTTTGCTCTGTAGCGTCTGTAGCTACATTATTTCTGGAGTACTTGGTGTCAACAGCCTGTTCAAATGTTCCACCCTGATGAAGATCTGGTGAGCTCAGCTCTTTTTACTGAGATGTCAGATTAAATAAAGACACACTCATTGCTCCATCTGAGAGCGCCTGAGGAACTTTTTCTTTACTGTTTTTGTTATGGTTTATCTTTAACAGTGCCTTAAGGTTTTCTGGATTTACCTGTACTGTACTGGGAGTGTTGGATTGTGAACACGAGGTCTCCTCTCCTTTTGCATCTTCATCAGACCCCATTAGAGCTAATTTAACCATTGTGTTGCTAAGAAGAGTCATTCACTGCCATTAGTGTAACAGAATCCCACCATCACCACACGCACATGCACACAAACTTTGCTCTGTCTTTCATCTGCTCTGTAGGTATTTCTCCAAAGAATGCAATAGAATAGAATCAATACCAGCCACAGTCCTGTTGTCAAAGGTCTTTTGATTCTTGTAGAGCACTTAAAGTCCTATAAATAAGTACATGGATAATTATAGCATTGTCCTATAGGCTTCAGACACAGCTGAGATCATGCTGACTTCCAGAGGAAACCACTCAAAACTGCAGTACAGCAGTAATAAAGTAACCTGCACAAGTTTTCTAACGCCATCTGCAAACCACATCATGTTTTTAAAGTCTCGTGGACACAGTAGAAGTGCCAGCTTTAGGCCTGATGCTAATTAGCAGTTCTGAGTTTGTTAGTCACTGATGACATATATAAAAACGTATCTGATATTATCGCACAGAGGTGGAGTCTTTCTGCTGAGCTGTTACATCTTAGTAAAAACAATGCGAAATTCTATGTGTACACTGGCTCCTAGTGTGATGGGATTGGATGACTAAATACTGTGGCAATGAATTGGATATGAGCCGAATAAACAGCACAAATTTAGACAGTTTTGGGATGATAAACATACAAACAAGCACGGGGACGGAGAGAAGGAGAGAAAGAGAAGTCCTATTAGCGTTTGCTTGTTGTCATATCTGGCTTCAGTGAGAACTGAATCCCGGGGGAGGTTCTGTGTTTTATAGTGTAAACAGGCAGAAATCACCTCTGGACTGATTCTGTTCTGTTTGTACTACAATAAAAGCTCTTAATGACTAAAATGTCCCTAAAGTCAGACACAAAATGCAGTGGTGTGAAGTGCTTGAGTCTAAACCTGAGGCACTTTTTCTATACCTGCGTACTTTTTGTGCTACTTCTGATTTCTACTCCACTACACATTACAAGGAAATATTTTATTTCAGTACATTCATATGTGGCCATACTTAGTAGTTAAAGTACTTTGCAGGTTAAACTTTACATTCAAGTTCAGGAGGTGTTCGAGTCCCACCAGGAGGAGGCCCCGGGGAAGACCCAGGACACGCTGGAGGGACTGTGTCTCTCAGCTGACCTGGGAACGCCTCGGTATCCCCCCGGAGGAGCTGGAGGAAGTGTCTAGGGAGAAGGAAGTCTGGGCATCTTTGCTTAGACTGCTGACCCTGCGACACGGTTAAGGATAAGTGGAGGAAGATGGATGGATGGAATTTACATAAAAAATAAATCCTGACTTTGTTAAATAGTTTGTATTTGCAATTGTGTCACTTTATACTTCTACTGTTGTACAATTTTAAAGAGAAATGTCTTAATAAACCAATATATGATAGTTTGACACAAATGCTGCTTTCTGGATTAAGGATACTTTTACTTTTGATACTTTTTAATACTTACAAACTCTTACTTTAGTGGCATTTCTAATGCAAGACTTAGAGTTGTAATAGAGTATTTTTATATTGTAGTATTGCTACTTTTACTCCCTGTAAGTAAGGGATCTGCCTACCACCACCACCACCGCTGAAATCTCACTTTCTCTATTGGTGTTACAGTAATGGGTAGGGGAGGGAGCAAGACATAGAGTTTCCCTTGTTCTTCAAATGTCTAAATCCTTCTGAAGCTTGCAGCAGAATGAAGCAGGGCCTCCGGTTGCCTGCAGGCTGTCATCACTCAGCTCCGTCTCCTGGCACAACCAGCGTTTTCAGTTCACAGAGACAGAAACATGGAATGTTGGGATATTGTGTCAGGACAAGAAATCGCTGTTGTTGTGTGTCTAATCCATATTTTATGAACATGTGAACTCTAATTATGTTGCCAGTCTGCTCACTCACACAGATTCCATTTAGCAACCCACCACCACATCTGTATCGCTCTACAGTGTCTGTGGAGGACCTGGGAGGGGAAGCTTCTGAAATGTTCTCCCCTGGCTTGGGTCTTGAAATATACCAGTCACATACACCCATTTAATCAAAAGTGAAAAGCTGTTAGATGAGAAATAAAATATGTTCCACTGCACAGTAGCCCTGCATATTGCATGGGCTGCTACTGCTGGATTGGTGACATACTGCCACCTGCAGGCACATGTGGATTATCCAACTATCTGCAGTGGCATTGTAGTCTCAATATTTGTTTTAAAAAGAGCAAAGTGGCAGCATTGATAAGAGTTCTCAGGTCAGCTTAATCAGAAAATTAAAGTCTAATTTATGAAAATTAAAGAGGCTGACATTAACATAGTCAGTGCAGAGGTCCTGGTTAATCTTAATGTGGTGCTTCCCTCTGGTGGCTGTGAAATGTGTGAGCTCATGTTATACCTTCTAACTTCTAATTCACTGCAGGGATAAGCTCCTTTATTTGTGTAAATCTGGGAGAATGCCTTTTCATTACAAGAAGGAAATTGTTATTGTGCTGAGAAAATTTAATCCCCTTCCTAAAATGCTGAAAATGATCTGCTGCAGCGAGCAGTTTGTATGAGCAGCTCCGCCACAACAAGCAGTAACATATTAATTGTTGATCTACTCACTGAAGTTGTGTGCAATCTTCTGGTTGAGCATAATATGCTGGGTATTACTCGGCTCAGTTGCACCAAACTTCCCCGAATTTTTAACAGCAAATTGCTCGCATAAGCGTGATGTGTCAATTTCAATTCTCCCGGTGCTTTCTTGTATCCAAAATGATTTTGCAATCTGCCAAGAAACAAATAAATTAGTGCTGAGACAGCTCTATTTTATGGGGAAATCAATGTTAACATTACAAAGGAGCAACACTGGGGAAGCAGTGACGACAGGCCAAACAGAAGAATAATTCCAAACAATGATGCAATGCGAGTATAAAGAAGTGAAGCTAAGCTGAAACT
This sequence comes from Monopterus albus, assembly GCF_001952655.1. Lineage (NCBI taxonomy): Eukaryota > Metazoa > Chordata > Actinopteri > Synbranchiformes > Synbranchidae > Monopterus > Monopterus albus. Next base: position 296,555 of record NW_018128092.1, on the reverse strand, counting down.
GATGTTTTTGTCTTTGCAAAAATAACAAAACACTTAACTGATTTGTTAACAATTAGCATTACACTTAACTGCTTAAGTAAAGTGAAAGTGGTACCTTATCTGAACCAATTAGGTCCCAGTGGAAAGCCTTGGTGCGTGTTTTTCCTAAACTCATCGGTTTCAAGGGTAAAGGTGGGGCGAAGGGGGGGCTTGAGGGCGGAGGCCTTATCACAAATGATGAGCCTGACTCATGAGGAAGACACTCTGGGTCTGTGGTGGGGGGTGTGGTGGCAGTTTGGGAGGGTGTGGGTGTAGGAGAGGTGGGTGATGGTAAGGTAACAACACCAGGGGAGGTTGGCGATGGGATGGGAGACAAAATGTCAGGTCCAGTAACTTGACCAGCAGCCTTCCCAGTTTTGCGAGGTTTAGGAGCTGGCTTTGTATGGTCAGCTGAGGGACTTTCACCCAAGTCACCAACTGATAAACGGTCTCCACCACTGGAAGTGGGATGTGTATTTGCAGAATCAACTGGAGGAGAAATGATAGGCATACTTGACCCAGTAAATCTACCACTTGATTCAAGGTCTGTATCTGTGTCCTTTGTGTTTTCAGATACACTGAAATTTTGTTGAATCTTTTTTTCCGCAGATGTGGGTTCACCCTTGGACTTCCTCTTCCAGTGTGAACATAGTTTGTCAATGGCCAGGACCCAAGCATCCCGCTCCCTCTGGACAGACTCTGGGCCATTAGTTTGATCTGTTACAGGCACCTTAAATCTGCAATTTTAAAAAAGTCCCTTATTAGCTGGAATCCTGTAAGTCTGGTAATTAACACCTAAGACCTGTATTTATGACTTCATCACTCAAACAAGGCTGCATAATAACTGCCACAATAACAAGGCTGTAAAATAGTATGAAAACACACACAGCTGTTGTGATAAACAGAATTCATTCACCACATGTTGTTGAGTCATTTCCATATCTTAATAATCCTCACTCACTGGTACTCATTTTTGTGGGTGGTCAGGACGAACATGTCGTAGCTGCCAGGTCTCTGTACGCTGGTGTCACCGTCTGACAGGTGAATCACAATGGACTCAAGTACAAAGGCTGTCTCCTCATCTTCCGCAGGGCCTCGATTCTTGAAGGGGACCAGCGTTAGCTGACTCGGGTGGAGCTGGACCTCATATCTAGAACAGAACAGGAAAGGTAATATAGACCACAACAACACAATCAGTGTTGCATCCTAATAATCCATGCTGTGTTCACTATATACTAATATTGTTTGTGCACTTTACAAACAGGATATGATGCCAAATCTGACTACTAGCACCTTGAAGGCTCTGCACTCACCTTAAAGTTTAGGGCATGTGAAAATTTGGAGGCTCATACACTGAGAATGGACTTTACAGTGAAGCAGGAGACAACTCGTGGCCAATGCTTTTGAAAACTTTTGAAAGGAACATTTTGATTAAGTAGGAGTGTGTGTATTTTGAAGAAATTATAAATAGTTAATTGAACTTTCTTTAAAAAATGAGACCCATTATTCAAAGCAGTCTCTGGGAAGAGCAGCTTTAATTTAGCCACTGCTGCACAATAGAAACTTGAAACCTGCTTAAAATTCATATGTGGTATAGATCTGAACCACAGTCCTGGGTTGTGTGGCCACAGATCAGTTCTCATCACCAACTATACTAAACAGCTGTTGCACTGCGGTCTTATCATAGCAGCACCTCTGTAGTAAGGACACATGCGTACTTCACCCATCTGAATGATGCCAGACCACCTCTGTGTATTAACAAGACACCGTCCCGAAGGCTGCTGGATGTCTGAGGCTGTGTACGAGCTTCTGAATCTTCCCCTTTAAGATCGCTGTATATGTTCTTATAAATGATTCGATTCACAAGTTGCATCATCTGTTAAAAAAGAAGGAGAAGAATCATCAGCATGAAAAAAGTCCAAATGAAAGCATCTGGTCACAAAAAATACATCCTTCCTCCTCATGGCCGTTTCCCATTTTTATAATTTAAATGTATCCGCATTAAGTATAACTTCACCTTGTGTTTGTCCTCCAGTGATGTGGCCTCCAGCTCATAATCATGATGCCCTTTAAAGGAAATGGAGAACCGGGAACCAACGCCATCGTCACAGCTTTTGACAATAGAGAATGGAAGCTGTCGCTTGATGATGCCTTTCTCTATGCTACACAGCATGTTGGTTTTGAAATCAATCTGCATGGCCAGTGACAATGACAGTGTTAGGTTCACATCTTAGTACAAAAGCACATCACAAATACTCAGCTGGCAGTTTATAGGGTTTATTGGCTAGGTACACTAGCTAAAAGGAATGCAGTAACACCACAATATCTTTATTTCTAAGTTTAGAAACTGTTGTTCATTCAGCTGCCCAACCCATTTATGTCAGTGAGGGTATGCTGTATAACACAAATGCAAATCTGTCTAATGCATAAAGTTCAACATCACCACAAACTCTATCAACACCTCCTTAAATAGTTTGAACCAAACAGAACATCATGACCTTCATGAGGAGGATTTGTTGCACAGCTGTTGACTACATTAGTTTTAGCTAGGTGTACCTAATAAACTGACATCTCAGCGTATAATGTAGCGAACATAATCATATTTGAGCTAATATGGTTTATAGTGTTAGTTGTGTCTCTAGAGCCGGCAATGCCGGTCAGTTGGCTCCCTGCTTTGGCCAAATCTACTGGATGATTCAGTTTGGTACAAACATTTATTATTATTTATCTCAGACAGAACTGTATAAGTTCTATGATCAATTAACTTGTCATCCAATTCCACCCGAAGATCAGAATTTTGATTGGTCCAGCCCTTTAACTAATGACATTCCCACTGAGCTCAGCTGTCTCTTGTGTTTATTGGTAATTAGCTAATATTAGCGTGCCAACATGCTAAGACAGTGTACGTGGTGAGGATCAACATGTTAGCAGTGTCTTTTTGAGCATGTTAACATACTTGCTGTATTATATATTAAGCTGCCTTGTTCTTAACTCACCTGCAGAACTCTCTTCTGCCACCTGTAGTGGCTGTGCTTGTGAACACTGAAGTTGTACTGTGAGGGCTGCTTTTCCTGCAACAACAATCACAAAACCCAGATGTCAGACATGAACACTCAATGGGAAACCACTTCTATGGGAAAACAACAGGTAGAGTAGCA
>NW_018128092.1:224673-293328 GCF_001952655.1 Monopterus albus | reverse complement strand
AATAACCTTTCATGCTTCATGATAAAAAGATTTGCCTTCTATGGAAATCCAGCTGGTCAGTTTTTTTAAACCCCATGGAGCAGGCTGAGCAGCTTATGAACATAACATTGTTTAAGCAGCAGTACAGGAAAAACAAGTCTAATGTTTTAGTTGTCAAGTCAGTAAAGAGTTAGATGACAAGACTGATACCACTGTCACGTCTGCAAGTGCATGAAGACTGGAAACTAACGTCAGGAATGATACAAACACCTCTAACAGTCACTAATTAACTCGTATTTTGTTTGTTTTAAATTACAAATGATCTTATATAGCACTTCTCTACACACTGAAAGCACTTTACATTGTTTGCCTGTTCATTAATTCATGCACACAAACATTCACACACTGGTGATCATCAACAGGAGCAGCTTGTTGCTCAGTGTCTTGCTCAGGTTCCATGTGTGGACCAGAGGAGCCGGGATCAAACCGCCCACCCTGCAGTTAGGGGGTTTCAACAATGCTTTAACTATTTCCTAAACCTTAAATTACAGATTTTTTGGACATTCTGGGTACTGACATATGTGATAGTTGATATGATGAACATGTTAAAAATCAGTTGCACATTCACAAATCCTGCAGACAGAGTGGCATTAGTATTCATTAAATGCTCCACTATGTTGTAAAGCGTGTCTCTCTTCTGTTTGGGACAGGGCTGGAAGCTTCCAGTGGATTTTTAGGGCTGTTTCACTGGAATGTTTCGGCCAAAGCAAGGCTAAGCTGTGAACATTCACCAAAGCACAGGTTCTCCAGCCTATACAACCCATATTGTCATATGGCCAACAGGAGCGTCTCCTCAAAGAGAGCTACGACGGCAGGCAGAGTTGCAACAACTCCACCGATATTACCGACAATGTATGTCACACTAGCAAACTTTATGAATCTTTGCCATCATGGGAACAACAATAAACACACAGTTACTGTATGCTGGCAAGTGTACCAGAACTCCACCACTGAGGAAACTGTCGTACACCTGTCAGTACGATTATGAAACCATCACAGTTTCATTACGTTTAGGGACACAGATAGGTTTAGCGACAAAACACATGTTGCACTCTGGAAGTGAACACCACTCAGCTGGGGGAAGTCCAACCCTCCCCACTCTCCTCCTCTTAACGGGACTGCGGATCATCACCCAACTCCCTCCTTTTCTCATGTCATAATTAGTGTTACAGTTGTTAGACGTCACCCAAATATACAGTTGGTTGTAAGAACCTTCTGCTACAGGAGAGATTCACAGCGTGACCGATCCTTACTATAAAATATTGATTAGAGTTTCAATAACAAGTAATAATCACTTCTGTGTGCTCTCTGCTGGTTGCCTGGCAACCTAACACAGACTCTGAGATACTGCCGCACCGTATTTCTGATTGTGTATAAATCAAACAAACAAAATGCAACATATTAATTGGCAACACACAGACGTGACAGTGGCGTTGATCTTTTCAGCTAACTCTCAGCAAGAAAGCAAATAAGCAAGCAGTGACTACTGGATTTCATCTTTCTTGATATAGTTTAAAAAGATTTTACTGAGTAAAGTCCATCTCTACAGTTCCCCATTCAACTATCCCATACTGAAACATGGGTCAATAGAGAAACTTGTAATGTCTTGAGAATTTTGTGAGGAAACTTGGCTTAGCATGTCAGTACCTCTTCAGCCAGGCTCTGCCGTCTGAGCAGCTGTTCCCGGTTCTTCCTGGCCTGGCTCAGAGCATCCTCGATGGACAACTCTCCGCTCTTCACCTTGTTCATGATGCTCAGCTGCATCTCATTGCTCAGCTGGAATCACAACAATGCAGTAAATAAGGAAGAGGAACCAAACCTATTGGATTTGAACATTTCTAGTTCAGATTTCCCAAAATTTGTCTGGTAAAGTGACAAAATGTCAGGTTTTAAAGTGCCCTGCTAAACAACTCACATATTACAAAACCTTTTTTAAACCTTTGAATCTCTTTCAGGCGTCTTCATGCTCTTCTATTTAGCTCCACACAGTATTTTGCCTTAAAGTACTAGGAATACTTGCTCTGCTAAATATAGATATGCATGATGGTTGATAGGAGAGACAAGATTAAACTGATTTTCTGTGCTTCACAATCTGAGTAACAGATGCAGGCTTGTGTTAGTCTCAGCTCACTGGAACTGCAAAGAGGAACTGATGCAAAGTACAATCAGCAAGTGCATCTGTTAAACACATGCTAATACCGGAACACACAGCCTTCTTCAAATTGGTCACTGTCTGTCATATTTCTGAGTTAATATACAGTCCTTCTGAGAGAAACTAATACCAGCATGAATGCTTGAGAGACTCCCAGTAATCAAAACACTGTCTCCTCTTACTTCACAGTCATAAAGAAAGTGAAAGCTGTTTTCTCTGGAACCAAGAATACAGTAAACCTCGTATTTAATGACTCATCTGTGGAAGCATTGATTTTATGCTCTCATAAAGAGTGAATTGGAGTCTGACACTTGTTGTTGATGCTGAAATCTTACCTGTGGCAGGTTCTCAGTGGGTTTCTCTGTCCTGGATGGATTGTCTTTCTTCTTTGACCCCAGAGTTGACATCATAATGCTTTGGATTATACACAAAAATCCATACAATTGCTAAATCTATGCAACTTATATAAATGATTTTTGCTCTGTTTTGTCTGTTACATGCAAGATCTGACAGGTGAAAAGGGAAATAGTTGTGATTTCTGTCACTCCTTCTGCCACCGCCCTCTTTCAGCTCAGGTTACATTTCTGCCAGGTAGAGAAGTCAGTGGCTGTGGAGCCACACCTACATGTCATCGTCTGCAGGGCAGTGGGTCTCATCTGCTGCTGCCTCTCTTTTATCCATGAGAGAGTGCTAAGAGGCCCAGAGCTCCTTTTAATATAATACAGCACAGCGATACAATTTATAGTTTTGTTTTTTAAAAGACTTTCCCTTAATAGTTGCATTGTCTTCCCATGCTAAGAGGCCCAGAGCTCCTTTTAATAGTTGCATTGTCTTCCCACATGAAATATGACATCATTTTGTCTGTACAGTATTGTACTGTACTGTCTTATTCTTATTACAGGTGTTCTCATGGCAGGTTTGATTATAATCCCAGTGCTGCCCTACGAAGGCAGAGAGCAGTTTTCAAGCTGCCAGACAAACTGCACAACAGATACAGTCTCGTTATCTTACCCCAAAAAGATTGTTGCCATGGAAACCACATAAATACACCGACATGCTCATGCAGGACGGTGTACTTTGTTATGTTTTGATTTAATATAAAAATGAATATAATCCAAATGAATGTTATTATTTCATGTGTAAAGTCTTTGGTTGTTACACTACAGTCTCACTGCTCAAAGCAAAAGATTCATTAACAGGATAAAGAATAGCGCTCCGACGAGAACAAAAGATCCACCTCAGCAGAAAGAGCATCTGGATGAATTATGTGACAGCATCGATGTAAACAACATGACTCCATTAAAATGCATCCGACTGTACTGATGATACAAGTTTTTGGTATTTAGCCTAAGTGCACATTTCTCTTTTTTGTGGGAGTTTAGATTAAAGTGATGGATCGAATGTCACAGTCAGCGGGAGAAGCAAGAGAAGTACAACACACTGTTATTTTTAGTGGCCAGTTAAAGCTGTGGTTCATCCATGAAACATGTCAGCATTAGGACTGTCTCTCTCTCTCTCTTTGTCTGGCTTGTCTTCATCAGTCCTGTCATTTCAGTCCATACATGTGCAGCATTGGATTGTGCTACCATGGTTACACTCCGGCGCTGTTTATTGATGTATGTGTTCTCTGTGTGTACTATACTATTTTGTGCATATGTATTACGTAGGGCAAGTCTGGCTCATCCACAGTCAAGGTCAAGCAGCACTGTCCCTGTCTGAAACTTAAAACAAATGAGATATAAGACACAGAATATAAGACAATGACAAGAGCAGGCCTTACCAAAAACATGAGCCAGAATTGATGTTGTAACAGCTGATGTCCCGTTTGCTCCCGTGCACAGTTTGGATGTGTGTCAGTGGCCTGTCTATAAACTGAAGGACAGGGAAATAGGGCTGATTATCAGTGACAGCAGATGGTTGCATGGCTTTGGCTGGACCAGAGATGTTTTTAGTGCATAGTGTCACAACCCAGCTTATTTAAATGGTAAAAAAGATACCATCACATTTCACCAAAGGCCTCCACCCACAGATGTTAGATTATCACCAACAACAGCATAGTTTCCTGCTTCACTAATGGAGAGAAATTCAGCAGAAACTCCTCAGAACTTTTAATGAGAAGTTGACAGACTGAACCTGGATTTTAATTTGTTATCTAATTTTGTTTAATTTGTTTAATTGATCTAATTCTGGACTTGCTTGAGGGTCTTGAAAATGTTTCATTTCTCATCCAAGTAGCGTCTTCACCTCTGAACAAACCTAACCTCATTTTCAAGAACCTCAAGCAAGTTGCTAGTTGCTAATTTTAGCACTTTGGATATTCCCTACTAGTTCTTTAACCACTCCTCTATCACCACCTCCTCCCCAGTCCCAGGAAGCGGGTTTCACATTGTTTCAAGAGCAAGTTACAGTAAGGCAGTGTTAGTATAAAAAAGGAAGTAGCACACAAAGAAGAACTCTAGGCCTACGTTTAGAAGTTTAAGAAAATATTCAGGTCCTGACTACATTATTATTATTATTATTATTATCATTATCATTAAAAATAGGCTACCTTATATAAATCACAGATCAATTCAAGAGGAGTTATTCATAAGAACCTAATTAAAATTAAGATGATGACTCTTATAGTAGAAAGTAGTAAGACAATCAAATGTGGACTATTAAATATCAGATCTCTCTCATCTAAATCTCTGTTAGTGAATGATTTGATAAGTGAACATCACATTGACTTATTGTGTCTTACTGAAACATGGTTACAGCAGGAAGAATATGTCAGCCTAAATGAATCCACTCCACCTGGTCACAGTAACTGTCACATCCCTCGAAACACAGGCCGAGGTGGTGGCGTGGCAGCGATCTTTGACTCAAGCCTATTAATCAACCTTAGACCCCAGACAGTTCTGTTTGTTATTGTATACCGTCCACATGCTTTTTATTCAGAGTTTTAACTGAATTCTCAGACTTTCTGTCTGATTTAATACTTAGTACAGGTAACATAATCATAGTGGGTGACTTTAACATTCATGTAGATGAGTTGCTTCATCTAAATCACCACATGTCTCTTAGACCACATCCCAACCAGGCTGCTCAAAGACATCTTACCCCTAATCAACGTGTCCATATTAGAGCTGATGAATCTCATAAAAGCATACCATACAACCATATACTGTAGTTACTTTAGATGACATAGCTCTGGCCTCCAGTACTACTGTGAGGAACCTTGGAGTCATCTTTGACCAGGATATGTCCTTTAAATCACACATAAACCAAGTCTCTAGATCTGCCTTCTTTCACCTGCACATTATCGCAAAAATCAGGAGCATCCTGTCTCAAAGTGATGCTGAAAAACTGGTCCATGCATTTGTTACTTCCAGGCTGGACTACTGTAACTCTTTACTATCAGGATGTCCCAATAATTCCCTAAAAAGCCTCCAGTTAATCCAAAATGCTGCAGCCAGAGTACTGACAGGAACTAGCAAGAGAGATCATATCTCTCCCATATTAGCTTCTCTCCACTGGCTCCCTGTGAAATTCAGAATAGAATTTAAAATCCTTTTCCTAACATACAAAGCCCTTAATTACAAGGCTCCATCGTATCTTAAAGACCTCATAGAGCTTCATCACAACAAAGCACTTTGCTCTCAGGTTTACTTGTGGTTCCTAGAGTCCACAGAAGCAGAATGGGAGGCAGAGCCTTTAGCTATCAAGCTTCTCTCCTATGGAACCAACTCCCAGTCTCAGTTCGGGAGGCGGACACCCTCTCTACCTTAAGATTAGACTTAAGACGTTCCTTTTTGATAAAGCTTATAGTTAGGGCTGGATCAGGTGACCCTGAGCCTTCCCTTAGTTATGCTGCTATAGGCCTAGGCTGCTGGGGGGCCCCATGATGCTCTGAGCTAATCTCCTCCTTGGTCGAGGCAGAAGGCCACCCCCCAAAAGCTCGGGTCTGTTGGAGGTTTCTTCCATTTTCCTCTCCACTGTCACCAAGTGCTTGCTCAAAGGGAAACCCAGGGTAACAATACTATTATTTGCACAATTAAAAGAATCACATTTTATGTGTAGACAAAGACATCCCATCCTGAGTACACACTGAGTAGCTCAGAATGGGTTTTACTTAATATAATAAGAGAACAATATGACAGGTCGAATGTGGGGAAAATTCACACTGCTCAGAGGTATGATTGTGCTAATATTCCACAAGTTGTTATGCTAACATGAGCCACTTTTAGTATTCACAGAGAAGATATTTAAAAGCTATTCACTGGAATTTCCACCAAGGACAGCATCAGGAGAAATTAAGAGCTTGTGGTTTATTGTGTTTCAGCAAACAAAAGGGCTCCAAAGAACTCACGTGATCGTGATTTGTTAAGTGGTCAGGACATTTACATAAACAACTGCTTGTTTGCTTATAGCACAACACAAGAGGAGCAGCAGCTTTGCCTAGTGGGAAACCCCCCATGAAAACTTTATGGGGAATCCCTGGACAAACTGGTGGGGTTTACATCCCTACCAGAGAATGAAAGTGTACTGCTGAGAGCCATGAAAGCAATGAAACCTATTCTAGCATAAGATTCCTAAAAGCTGTTAGTTTGTGAATAAATAGGCCTATGATGGCAAACAATCCAAATCAAATAAGAGCTCAAGTGTCTGTAACAGCAGCCTAATTAGCCTTTTGAAATGCAGTGTGGGTAATGGTGTAATGTTACTAAGAACACTCCAGTACAATGTTAGGCAGTAGTGATTGAGATGTAAATAAACTAGTAGTTGCTGTAGTTTGCAAGCAGTTCAACTACTGTACATTCATATTTACACAGCTCTTCATGAGGGCAATTTGTTTGGTAAACTTAATGTTTGAATATTTCCATTTGCTCTGTCTTACACATCTGCTTTACAATACATTGCACTTCTTACTGCATTACTTACTGCATTCTTACATCAAACTAGATGGCACTAACTAAAGAATATATATCTATTCAAACTAGATGGCACTAACTAAAGAATCTAAAATGAGCAACAACTCGACTGGTTGCAACAGTAAAAGCTATTTCCATCATAATCGCGCAGTATTGTAGTGGGGCACTGACATGACAAGTAGTGTTATTGTTGATAGTCTACCTATAAGTGGACTGTAAACCTATTTCTAGTACTTTCTAGCGCTATATTAACTCAAGTCAACGGTTTTGCACAGTTGGTGGTTGCTGAACTTTTATGCTGCTGAAGTTAAATCTGACCCAAAACAGCGTCATGTTCGTCGTGGTGTTGTGGTCGAGACTGTGAAGAGTAGCCTGCATATTACAACTGGGTATTTTTGGGATCACCGTGACAGCTACTACACTGTTCATGAATTTACAGGAAATCGCTTCCTTTCAACGTCCAAGGGAAATACCCCTGGCTCAGCGCTCCTCCCTCCTGCGTCTCAGGCTGACCAAATGGGCAGAGCGACGGCAGAACCACGGTAGAGCTTGGGGAGCTGCGACGGGAGCGCACGGCTGTTCCGCCGTTTACAACTCGTTTCACCAAGATGCATTTATTACCGATGATGATAATAATGATGTGGGCTCTTGTGGTGAGTATGTTGATTCGTGCATTTCGTTGTAAAAGAGGATTGATTTTTTTGGTTGGCGATAACTGAAAATAGGTCCGGTTATAACTTATCGTCGCTTTTGGGCTTTTAGTTGAGTCTTTGTCTCATTTGGACTCTTTCACCTTTATTCAACCCGTCTTTTATTCGGACGCTTTGTCCAGAGGTTCTGCTCTGTTATTGCAGGGCTACACCCTATAACGCATTAAAATTACTGCACTTTCACTTTCGTTTTCACCAGTAAGGAGACATCAGTTTGCGGTAAAACACAAGAATCTGTTGTAAATGAATGATATTATTAGCAAAAACGTCAAGCAGAGGATGCACCTGTCACCGAGTTTCGTAAATAGCAGGTTCTTGGATGTTAGGTGCTTTCCGGCGGTCTGAGGAAGTGAGCCAACTGTCATGTCAAGTAGTTCTCAGTAGTAACAAACTGTGTGTTGCTGTGCAGGTGATGACCACTGCTCAGCCCCAGTGTGACCCACTAACTCAGTATGAGCTGCATGGGCTTTGCTGCAAAAAGTGTGGTCCAGGTATGTAAACACATTTGTTGTATTATGAAAAACAAAGATCTACCAACATGTTTCTTTGATTATGCCCCTGCTGGATTGGCAGGCCCACTATTTGTTGAGGGGTTGGGTCTCATTCACTTACTATAAATGTAGGAAACGAGCTCAGAAGAGAAAAATATGAACAAGTGGTGCTGAATGTAGTCCTCCAGTAGCTGCAGGTTAGATAAATATTAAATGTATGTGGAAGACAAAGATCTTTCTCGAGCAGCATCAGCACTTTACCTACTAATCTTTCCTTGGATTCTCTTTCACTTTTGTCCTATGGTATGCAGCATTTTAAAAGAATAGTTTTTAGATATACACTTGACTTATTTACTGTCTTCTGAGTGTTAGAGGAGTTAGGTTAGATCACTGTGAATCAAAGAACTTTATGTTAAATTTGACACTACACCCAGGTAGCAACAAGATGAGTTGATGAACCATGGTTACACGTGTTCCCATCTCTCCCAGGTGTTTATTTATTTACACAGTGAATAAATGAAATCAGAAGTTACAGAAGCTGGACTCAATCACATTTGTGCTAAAATCCTTTTCAGTGGGTTCATCTTGAGAGGTAGGATATCTGACTGAAAGGAACAATAGTGTTACATCTTTGTTTTGTTTTGCGTGATTCTCCAGATTGTGGCTGAATTTGGTTGGAAGCTGTTTCTTCCAGAGAAGCACTAACGCCAGATGGCAGACTGTTACTGAATGGTAGACAGGGGCTACTCGACAGTAGTGATACACAACAAGCAGCTAATTCAACTCCTGAACAAAAGAATTGTGACTGGTTTTACTGACCAAAAGCTACAGTTTGTTATTCCACAGATTCAGCAGGTCACAAAGTTACTTCATGTTCCAGTCCAGTGTGTAATGAAGAGTTTTTAATCAGTGTGTTTTTAAAAGTGTTCTAATCCAAGCCACGATTTTGCTTCCTAATAATAACCAGTTTGTTTTTGTGCCCAACCATAACCACTTCATTTTTGTGGCTAAATGTAATCACGTGGTTTTTGTGTGCAAACAGAAGTAGGCAAACACAGTGATGTAATGAAAAATTCAGAGCCTCTTATAGGCACCCTTTAGCATCAGTATGAGACACAAAAGGTACTTAACAAAACATCAGTATTTGATGCACTGGGAATGAGAATACGTTTCCCTCTGCTTCCTGGATGCTATGCTAAGCTAACCATCTGATGCCAGTAGCTTTGTATATTAGAGTGGTATCGATCTTCTCGTCAGACTTTGAAAAGAAAAATGTTTTTTTCACAAAAGAATTGTGACTGGTTTTACTGACCAAAAGCTACAGTTTGTTATTCCACAGATTCAGCAGGTCACAAAGTTACTTCATGTTCCAGTCCAGCGTGTAATGAAGAGTGAAGAGTTTTTAATCAGTGTGTTTTTAAAAGTGTTCTAATCCAAGCCACGATTTTGCTTCCTAATAATAACCAGTTTGTTTTTGTGCCCAACCATAACCACTTCATTTTTGTGGCTAAATGTAATCACGTGGTTTTTGTGTGCAAACAGAAGTAGGCAAACACAGTGATGTAATGAAAAATTCAGAGCCTCTTATAGGCACCCTTTAGCATCAGTATGAGACACAAAAGGTACTTAACAAAACATCAGTATTTGATGCACTGGGAATGAGAATACGTTTCCCTCTGCTTCCTGGATGCTATGCTAAGCTAACCATCTGATGCCAGTAGCTTTGTATATTAGAGTGGTATCGATCTTCTCGTCATACTTTGAAAAGAAAAATGTTTTTTTCCCCCAAAATGTTGAACTATTCCTTTAAGCCACAGGTCACCATTTGCTACATATACTTGAGAAAAATGATAGACTACACAGTGCTGCATTTATTCTTACCATTAGACACTGTTTTGCAGGGACCAGTATGTCACTGACCGGAACTTGTTTGGAGCCTCAGTGCAAAGAATGTAGGGAGAACGAATATCAGGAAGACTACACAACTGAACCTGTGTGTCCTCGCCAGCAGTACTGTGACCCTAGTAAGACCTTGTGGCAAATTATACAAAACTGTTCCAATATGGGCAGTGACAGACAGCTTACAGCTTGTTCCTTTCTTTGTTCAGATAAAAACTTTGAGGTTCCTGTCCATAAGAGCAAGACGGTACGCCACACCTGCATGTGTAAGCTGGGATTCCACTGCTCCTCTCAGGCCTGTTTAACCTGTGTGGCGCACACGACCTGCACACCAGGAACTGGGGCTCAGTCCATAGGTAAGATGCTTCTTTTTGATGTGGTGAAACATTATTTTACGCTGAATATAAGGTATGACCAGCTTTGTTTTTGCAGTGTGATAAATAGTTTTTGACTTGGCTTTCAGGCAATCACACACATGACACAGTGTGCCAGAAATGCCCCTTAGGCACATTTTCCAATGGGACCTCGTGGAACAGCATCTGTCAGAAATGGACAGTGTAAGTATAGGAACTCCAAAATCTTGCAACTATGATCGTTCTTTACTGTTTTAGCTTTGGCAAACAAGCCTTTCTTACTTAGCTGCCTACTTGTTCTTCCAGGCAGTTTCAGAGATATATATATACATAGACATGAAAGTTGTTTCTCCTGTTTTGGTTTTGTCTTGTTATGGGCTCCCTCAAGTTTTTTCTTTTACTCTGAATATGGTTGGGTTTACATGGTTGGGTGGACATCTCATGCGTATGACTCTCTTCAAATCATTCCATAGCATCTCTATTGGGTTGAGGTCTGGGCTCTGACTCTCCAAAAGGCAGATTTAGTTTTTCTGAAGTCATTCTGTTGTGGACTTGCTCTGGTGGTTTGGGTCATTGTCCTGTTGCATCACCAAACTTCTACAGAGTTTCAGCTGATGGTAAATGGTCTTATATTTGTATAGCGCCTTTCTATGCTTTACAGCACACTCAAAGCACTTTCACACACCCATTCGCACTCCCAAACACTCACACACCGGTGTCATCACCGGGATCAACTGGGGGTTCAGTGTCTTGCTCAAGGACACTTTGACATGTTGACTGCACAAGCCGGGAATTGAACCGCTAATCCTCTGGTTAGGAAACGACCTGCTCTACCTCCTAAGCCACAGCCGCCCCAATGTAGCAGTGATGTACAGACAGAAGAATTTTTTGATACACTTGGGAATTCATCTTCCCCTCAGTGATTGTAAGCTGGCCAGGCCCTGATGCAGCAAAGCAGGCCCAAATCATGATGTTTCCTCCACCACACTTTATGGTTGGGATGATGTTTTCATGATGATATGCAGTGCCCTTTTTACACCAGATGTAGTGCTGCATGTTCTTTCCAAATAGTTCAGTCTTAGTTTCATCAGTCCACAAAACATTTTACCAGTAACACTGTGGATTGTCAGTGTGCTCTTTCACAAACTTCAGCCATGCAGCAATGTTAGTTTTAGTAAGCAGCGGCTTCCTTCATGGTGTCCTGCCATAGACACCCTGCTTGTTCAATGTTTTACGTACTGTAGACTCATGAACATAGATGTTATCCAGTTCCAATGATGCCTTCAAATCTTTGGCTGTCACTCGAGGTTGTTTCTTTACCTCATTGATGAGTCTTCGTTGTGCTCTTGGGGTCATTTTTACTGGGCGCCCACTTCTTGGTAGAGTAGCCACAGTCCCAAAGTGTCTCCATTTGTAGATCATTTGTCTAACTTTAGACTGGTGAATTTCAAAAGTCTTTGAAATCATAACCCTTTCCAGCCTTATGTAAATCAACAATTCTTGACTGTAGATCTTCTGAAAGCTCTTTTTGGCAAAGCATGACTCACATAAACATATTCTTTTTGTATGGAGCAAACTCAAAAGGTTTGAGTGGTTTTTATCAGTCCAAGTTCTAGTCCAACCTCCAAACTCATTTTCTTAACAAGACTCCAGGTATGCTAACACCTGACTCCAATTAGCTTTTTGAGGTCATTAACTCGAGTTCACATACTTTTTCCACTAGCACTGTGAGGTTTTTATGGTTGTTCTCAATAAAGACATGAAAGATCAGAATTTTTTTGTGTTGTTATATTAGGCACATTATAATTGTCAATACTCTTGACTTAGATGAAGATCAGATCACATTTTATGACAAATTAATGCAGAAAACCATGAAATTCTAAAAGGTTCACATACTTTTTTTTGTATTGTCACTTCTGAAGAAATTCAGAACAACTCAGAAGCTAACTTTCTCTGTTTTTTATGTAATGTGGCATGCAAAAAGCAAACTACTCACCGAACAAAAAGCAGTGACAAACTAGAGGGAAAACTGGAATAAATGCGAAAGATAATGCATGCTTCAATACAGACCAGTGCTTGAAGTAGGGGGGAAGTGCCGGTACTTCCCTGATTCACATGTTAGTGTGCCAGCTTGTTGTGCTGCCCCTGATCGTCCAAATAACAAAAATAGGTTTAAATACAATGATAAAATGTACATGACCTAAAAAATAGTAAGAGTTATAATCATAATAATTACAGGCATTATCAGCAGAAGGTAAAGTCAGTCAGAACACTGCACAGTCTGCACATAGCCTACATCGGTTGTGTGCACTGCTGACCTGAGGTGGCTCATATGTATGATATCATATTATGCTGCATTTCCACTATCGAAACATAAAGAGCAGTACACCCCGCACTTCCCTAAACCGTCACCTAGCATGGCCTCCCCGGTTGACACAGACTGTCTTGCTTTGTTTTTCCACTACATTTTCTCTCTGTCGGTCTCTGTTTAGAGGAGGGAGGGGCTGCTCCCCTCTCATGCAGTCAGCTGTGTAATTACAGGCACATAGCTGGTTAAATGTCCGTCATCACACCAACATTTGACCAATCAAGATTCACTTTATTGTCATTTCCCCTGAGTACTTACATACACAGAAAAAACAAAATGCTCTCTCACCAGCTCACAGCAGTGAATTGCATGCTTATAATAAATATATAAACTACTGATACAAATATAAACTAATAATAATAAACAAAAACATACAGTGTTTTTTGGCACGACACATTTCAGCAGGTTCCTATAATGGAAAAAGGTTTTTCTTCAGGGCATGAATGTCGCCCCCGATCAAAGAACAAGAGAGCAGTCGCAGACTTTCTCTGAACACTGTGGGCGGCCACCATGATGGCTGCGCCCTGGGAGGAGAAGTAAAGGACAGGAAATGACAAGAGTAAGGGGGGTATCAAACTTCGTGCCTTTAGTTTCAACTTGTATGTAGTTTGTTCTATGATTAGAACTGATATTACAAAACTGATTATGACTATTGATTATATGCAACCACCCAGACATGATTATTTGTTGGTACCGGGGCAGCTTGTGTCTCTTTTGGTGGTGCTAATCCCCCTCCCCAGACCACAGGAAGTCAGTTGGTGGTGTGATGAGTGTGAAAACAACACATTTCCTATGGCTGATATGGCTCTTACTATCACTTTGTCTCAACCAAACTGAACAAATATTGGAGATTTTCTAGTGACATGTTCACTGAAACACAAAACGAGGGAATATCTTTGGAATGAATGGTGTTTGATCCCTTGTAGAATATTTGCCAAGGACTGTGGAAGCCGGGGCGGCTTGTAATGGCCTAAATCCTTATAACTGTATTTTGGCTTTTCTTTAATTTGTCACAATCTGTGGGACCTAAAAAGATGTGTTACAATTGTATTAATTTAACATTACATTAGCACTAGGACTGGTTGTTTTTTGGACATTTCAAGAGAAATAATCACTTCTGTCTTCAGTCTTCTGGTCACATGAGAAACCAGGAATTCGCTTTTAACACTCTTTTAAATTCTTTGCAGGTGTGAGGACGGACACCATATTCAGCGCAGTGGAACAGCCGTATCTGACAACATTTGTGGTGAGTTCTCTGAAGGCTGAGAACTTGTAAAGCTTTGTCACTGTGCTCCGCTGCAGCCGTGTGGTTAGAGGTGGCGTCTCAGTTGAAGCAAAACGATTGTGGTGATAAGGCTGTACACTGTGTGTGTAAATTAGTATTTTCTGCGGTTTTGAGTGTGGGATTGACAACTTTCACCTACACACCTACACCTAGAGCACATTTGTTTTAGACTACTGCAGAAGAAATCCTCCCCTTCTCTCCACAGCCTCTTATTTTGTCTTCCTCTGCTGAAATGCAGATTTATTTTTGTTTGCGTTATCTGAGCTTGTTTCATTTAAACCCTTCAGCAGTGCGCGGCAAGCTGCTTCTCATTTCCAGTCTTCGATGCACTGATTCAAATTGGCTTGGCCGATTCTGATTTTTATTTATTTTTTTTTTTGTCTGACCTGCCGATTCCAGTTTTGTCCAGTTTCTATTTTCTTTCTTTCTAAGACGTGTAATTGACAGGATACACAGACATTTTTGTTAATGGAAAAATTAAATTGTATTAATTAGGTTTTACATTTTCTGCCTTTCTCTCCCAAACCAATCTCAAAATAAAAAAGTGCTCCAGGTTACAAACCTTCAGTTGAGTTGGCGCCGCAGATGGCTGCCTCAGTTCTGTACCGGAAACAAATTCCTTGTGTGTAACATACTTGGCCAATAAAGGTGATTATCCTTATTATCCTTAAAAATGAAGTGCGATATTTGTACTTCACCAAATCTAAATAGGTAAAGTGTGTGTAGCTTTTATGTGGTGCTTCACCGCAGGCTGGATACCCCTTAATGGGTATTCTAATCATATAATATCATCTAATCACCTTTATTTGGCCAAGTATGTTACACACAAGGAATTTGTTTCCATCTGCGGCGCCAACTCAACCAATGGCTCTAACCATCGGGGGCAACTTGGGGGGTCAGTGTCTCACCCAAGGACACTTTGACATGTGGACTGGAGGCACCGAGATTCGAACCTTCAACCTTCTGGTTGGGAAACGACTGTTCTACCCACCGCGCTGTCGCCCCTCCCTAACATGATAAAGAAACCAGGATTTGTGTTTATGTGGACGTTTCTCAAGTAGTGATCAATTTCATACAGAGAGAAACTGAAACTGTTGCCTTGAGTCCCTTAAAACCTGCTTAGCCTTTTGTTGGTTTATTCATTCGCACACTAATATTTAGATTTGTTCCTGGTGAGGTCATGTTCCTTATTCTTCAGAGGGTCTAAATAAAGTCTGTTTATTAGAGATGTTAAACTGTGAAGGTATGTTATACACCACTGGAAGGATCAAATATGTGATTGATTTTGTTTTTAATTTTTTTATTCTTGTCTTACAGAGAAATCCTCACGGACTCACATAATAATTATGGTCATTGTTGTGGCTATTCTGATGATTCTACTTGTAGCTGTACTTATGTATCGCCTACACAGAGGTATGCTGTGCCCTGAATATCCACTCACATAACGCAACGAGTTAACGTTTCAATATTCCACTGTACTCATGTTCTGTCTTTTCTTCCTTTTCAGGAGGTAGAGATTTAAAGGTAAATGTGATTTCCTTTATTGGTACTTTAATCTCTCATGCATAATATGTTCCTAGTAACTGAGTAACAGTGCAAGTTATTGCAATTGATGTTAACATTCAAAGAGAAAAGACTATTTAATGCGAATGACTATGTTGGAAGTTGTACATGTGCAATTTATTGCCAGTGTATGACAGGATGAGGTTCCTAAAATCATTTTACTTTCCTGTTTAGTGTCTTTTTGCTCTGCCCACTTTGAGGAATAGTTTGGTATTTTGGGAAATATGTTTATTTAGCTTCTTGCAAGTTACAGTAGATTGTAAGATCAATGAATCTGTATGTGAAACACAGATGTATGAAGCTACTGTATAACCAGATAAGCTTAGGGGAACGGCTAGCCTGGCTTTGGCTCCTGCCTGCTCTTTAATGCTCGTTGAACAATTTAATGAACAAAATGCTCATTAATCAACATTTTATCTTGTTCATTTATTTTGTATTAAAACCAACCTGTTTGTAACAACCTTACACTTGAAACTGTAATGTTTTATATTTTAGTTTCTTTCTTCATTTTGGCATTGCTTTGTGTTTGCAGGCTTGTGTCCAGTCCTGCTGCGGAGAACAGAGGGAGATGCTGAGAGATCCCCCTGTGACCCTCATCGTGACTCCTGAGAAAGACCAGTCTTTGCTGGTTGAGGTGGTGGCCTTACAAGAAGAGGCTGCTTCGAGCATGCCAGAGGAAAACGATGATGAGCCCACACAGGGTTTTCTGACTGAAAATGGAAACTTTGTGACCCAGGAGAAAGGCAAATCAGTTGTCCTCTCCCGACAGGAATCACACCCTCAGACATTTATAGACTGAAACAACCATCAAGGTCTTCGTCCTGTTGTGTTGTCACATATTTCACTTGCATGTAATTCTCCTAATGTGTACATTTGCTATTAAAATGTAAAAAATTGAAATCATGTGCTAGCCAGTTACATTGTAGTGCATCATTATTAGAAGCCCGGCATCACATTCATCACATTCCTTTTATGTCAGTATTTTTTAATTATGGGCTGTTCTCACTGTATTTCTGTTTTTATTTAGAAGTGGTGCATAAGTGTGTCGCTGCTGTAACTGTGCTGCATGCTTCGCTCTAGCATTAAAAACGTAATGCACTTGAATGTTAAACTTTGAGTTGTGTGTCTATCTAAATCAAGGGTTTCACTTCAAAACTGAGATAATTCTCATAAAGCTTTGGGGGATGCAAACAGGACGTTCAGTGGTGGCGTGGATCCAGAGAGCTATGCTGTGGGCTCCAACTTGAGCTCCTTTATTTTGTTTCCATTTTGGAAACTGCACCATTAAAAGTTACAAGTGGTGCTTGTTTGTATTGGACGTGTGCGGAAGACAAAAAAGATTCTCAGGCAAGTCATGCAGGTCTGCTGAACATTCATTTGTCATAGTGTTGACGGATGTGTGCACTCGACGCTGGGAAAGGAATGTAAATGTAAGTGTTCTGATTTAACTCATATACGGCTCCAAGAAGAGCAACCCCGTGTTTTTATGGCACAGTGGGACTCAGTTTTTCAGGTAGGCTGCTCTAACCTGTAACCACCTCCACAGCTGTCAGAGAGCTGGCAGTCTATTATCATGAACCCTGCTGTAGTTACCCTTGGTTTCCTCAGGGGGGCGCTACAGGTTCGCCGTAGACTGCTGGTTTGCTCAGGTCTTTGCGTCTCAGAGCCCTACGGGTAGATACAGTAGACTATTGTAAAGTGGAAGTATAACTAGAAAAGTGTCATTAAGCAGCAAGTGTAACAGACTGGTTTTATAAATCATTCTAAGCAACTTAACATTTGAAGATTCTTGGATAAGAAGCCCTGCCCGCTGTGTTCCTGCAGGGCTTCTCTTGGAGAGCTGAAGCCAGAGAACAGCTGCATTCCAGGCCTGCTGCTCCCAGAGGCTCCCTTACTGTCCCTGGATCAGTGCCAGTGGAGGTAGGCTACACCCCTTTCAATTTACATGGAAACCTGTGGACTGATAGCTAGAGTAACCCCCTGCCAAGCACACACAGTAACATATCTGTGTTCTGCTGCTGCTGCTGTCTAATCTTAAAAGACAGGACATGTGGTGAAAACGGTTACAAGCCTTAGCATTCGTTTTGCCATCACATGGGCATTTAAGAATCAAATTGTTTTTAAATGAGGCCTAAAATTCATAGTTTGCTGTCGGATTATATAAACCTGTTTGGGAGGATTCCTCTTTTGAACTTGATATGCAAATTAAGACAAGTACTTCCTTTTGTACTCATTCAGTTTGCATAGATAAACTGAATTGTCACTGTTGTCCTACATAATAACTTTAATTAATATTCAAATTTAAATCCTCTTCTTATCACGCACTCTTGATGTAACGTTACTTGCTCAGAAGGAAAAATGCTTGCTTTTCCCTGTGTTGTGTTAAAGTGAATTACAAAGCAGTAAAACGTGTCAGACTTTCACTAGAAGCTGAACTTTATTTAAGCAAAAATATTTCTTCATGATTAGACAAAAGGAGCATAATTTACAGAGTGACGATGGAAAAATACCTCTACATTTATATTTAGTCTTTGGTCTCAAAGCACATTTCATTTCATTGCAAAATTCAGGAATTAACGATGGGACCCTGAGGTTTGAACATTTAAAGTGCACTAGATGTGGAAAATGTATCTGGTTCGTGTCTAAAAGCCGCTTAGACTATTTCGTGCATGGTATAACACGAGGGAAGCAGCTGTCCGTTTCCTGAAGCCCAGGCAGCCCACAGTCTCCCGGCGGGGTGATAAGTATTGTCCAGAGATGTCTTCACAGTCTCTGAGGTGGCGGTTTCTGCCAAAGACCAGATCTTTGGTTTTGGACTGGAGGTGCTTTCTTTACTTTCCGACGCGGACGGCGTGAGATAAGAGTCACTCTTTTCAACTTTCTTGACAAGTGCATGCTCTCTGTCTCCGTGCTCGCGGCTCGGCTGCTTTGGCAGCTCCAGGCGCGCATCCACAGGCGCTGAGCTTTGTAGCGCGCTCTGCACGCGTTCCGTGTCTGCGCGGTCAGCCTCATCCCGCTCATCCAAATGACATTTCCGTATGGGACCCTCGTCTTCGTCACCTCCTCCCTCCTGCTCCTCGTCCTCTTCATCCGATTTCCCTTTAGATGCCCAGCTGACTTTGTTCTCCTTCTTCAGGCGGCGCCTTGCGTTGGCGAACCAGGTGGAGACCTGCGTGAGGCTCATTTTGGTGATGATGGCGAGCATGATTTTCTCGCCCTTGGTCGGATAGGGGTTCTTCAGGTGCTCGTTGAGCCATGCCTTGAGCGGCCCGGTGCTCTCTCGTGTGGCCACCTTTGCGGCCCTACCGGGATCCTGGGCTGCTCCCAAACGGTAGGGCGGGTAGAAAGCCCCCCCGCGAGCCAGGAGCGCGTGATGGTAGGGGGAGGCAGCTTTCAAGTCAAGTCCGTTCTGAGAAATAAAGAAAGTAAAAGTGAGAACAAACCAAAGTTTGCTTGTGCGCTGAGTGATTTATAGACCTAATGAAGATGAAACCGTCCTGAACATTTTTCATTAGTTCGAAAAGTTTCATTGTAGACTTTAACACAATGTCAGTAAGAGATGCCTCTTCCACAAGCTAATATTGTTCAACAACTCGAAATCAGAAACAGATTACACATTGCAAAAAGAAGGTTGCAATGATTAGCCATGAAGCAGCGGAGCTTTCTGTGTAATGAGTAAATGCCAGTGAATTATAAACTTACCATGTGTGCGATGTGTCTGTGGTGTGGGTAGGGGATAAAGCTGTATCCCTGTAGTCCTGAGTATGCCATGGGGACCCCAGCTGCCATCGCAGTCAGATGCTGCTGCTGTTGCACCCTCGGTGGGCATCCCATCACCGGGATCTGATATCCAGTCGGCATGCTGATGCTCCTCTCCAAGAACAAATGGCCAAATCCAGTTTGTGATGCGGGCATCTTTCCTACGTCCCAGCTATTCGAGTTTGAGTGGCAGGATAAACTCCTGGTTCTATTTATACTCACCCGGCTGCCAGCATGTGTGTGCGGAATGGGGAGGGGCGAGGAGGTCCCTCCGGTATTGACTGTCAGCTATGTTCAAAAGACCTACAGCTTTTACTGGCAGCAAATCCCATCAAAGAAGCCCTCTGCTGTTCCTTTTAACGCTTTCGTGGAGAGGCTAGATATGAGCTGCTTAACGCAGCATACTGATTTCTGGAGAACTGCAGTTCGGTGCATGTGAATAAAAAGTCAGTAGCGCACATCTCATGTTTTTGGCTTAATAATTAGTATTTTGGTTCGGATCATTATTAAATTCGTTCATTCTGATCAGAGCAGACTTTTGCATTGAAACACTTATAGTAACAGGCAAAACCTTTTCAAATATAATAACGTCAGATCTACTTTGGAGCGACATGTTTTCCATTGTAATTTCTTAAATAGTTTGGTTTGGTTAGAGTGCTGATATGATTTTTCTAAGGGACGAATTTAACACTTCTCACGCAGAAGCACTAATCAGCGGAGAGGATAGAAACGAGCTGGGTTCAGTTGACAACATCCTGCCAGTGTCTACTGTCGCCTGTGACACCTCATCACCCACACATCTGGAGCTGGGGAATTGAATTAACCGTCTCGGTAGCACAAAATGATCCTAATGTACAAAGCATGACGTCTTTACGCAGCAGTGTTAGTGATGTTAGTGTTTGTAAGTCTTTTATCAAACAATTGAGAATCGGAATAAAGATTTCTAACAGTTGTCATTCAGCCTCACACGTCAAGGAGTCTTTCCTTTTTGATTTGTTAATTTATTGACTGAACCACAACAAACCTTTTACTCGTCGGATGGCATCGTTTTGAATGAAGCCAGTGTTTCAATGGCCCTAATTAAATGAGGTTAAGTGAAACAGGTGCTGACTAATGTCTATGATAATTGTGAGATAACAAATGCTAATGTGTGTGTGTGTGTGTGTGTGTGTGGAGGGGGTTGCTAGAGATAAGAGCACAATATTGCACTTCTGTGGCCCTTCGTGTCCTCCAGAAGAGCCACAGTAAAGCTCAGTGTTTGCGTATCTTCAGTAACTTAGATTGTTATGTTAACACTTAAGATGTGTAGTGTTGGTGGGGAGACATCTGAATATGTGTCACAAGGTTCCTGAAATTCTACTTACTGCTGTCTTATTACAAGTTCATGACCTTATTCTTGATCCAGTTTAAGAACATTTGACTTGTTTTTTCCAAACCCAAAACGCAGACTCCGCGGGCTGTGCTCTACTGCTTTTATTTATTCTATGCCACCTTTTAGTTGAAGCCTGGATAAGCTATGTTTTCCATTTACGTTTGGTAAACTCCTTTAATATCTGCTCATGTCAAAGATGATCTGATGGCACCAGCCTGATTTAACTTCACTGTCTCTTACAGTTTGTTCATTATTTTTAAGACATTTAAATGCACCTTAGTGTTTCTAATAACATCTGCATGTACAAGTGAATTATGTTTGTTTAGGCCTAATACACTCACCGGCCACTATATTAGGTACACCTGTACAATTGTTTGTACTTGAATGCAACATATTCAGAGGTGTCTCTATATTTTTGCCCTCCCCAGCTTTAGGAACACCTGAATAAGTTGTAGTCCAGTTCAAAAACACCTTTAACTATGAACTTATATAATGGAACGTGTACATTTATGACAATTTCACCAAAAACTGAAACATTGTGAACTTCATAAACACAGATGTCAAGTGCATACAATTGCACAGGTGTCCCTAATAAAGTGACTGGGCAGTGTATTTTACACACACTCACAAAAAAACTGTGTGTGGGGATTTGATTGTGTGCATACAGGTGACTTTATAGCAGAAACACTGGTTTTGAAACAACTAAAGATAAACTGAGTTCACAGAATAACAGGAAACGTAAATGTACTGATTCTCTTATTGGAGCAAATGTTGTGCTTAAGAGCTTAAGCTCAGTTAACGGTTCATTAGCAACACCACCTGAAACTAAAGCAGTTAATACATAATACAGCTTCATTTGGGTGTTAATGTTTTGTTGTAGTTGAAACTGGGTGTTGATTCGACCGTCTGCTCATTTTGAGGGGCGTTGTCTGTGGAGCTGCTGTGAAATACACACAAGGTGAATTCATGCAACTTAAAGTATCTGTATGCAAATATGATGGCAAATATTAGTCGCAGCCCTACTTTGCTTTGTTTTGTTTCTCTTAGCGTGGCTGCGCAGTAACATGCTCCTCGTTCTGTGAATGTGAGGGAGAGAGAGGCGTGGGACTACTAACAGATAAACAGTGGTAAAGGTGGAGGGAAAGGAGGAATTTATTAGGGTGGGGTCCACAGAGCCTAAAGCAAATTTGTACAGGAGCAACAATGGGCTGACTAAAGCACTAAGAGGAGAAGGCTACATCTCCCAACACAAACAGCTCAGGGCAGCAGCTTTTGTTGCTCCAGGAGAACTCATTTTCATTCTTTTCCTCTTTCGGCAGCTCCGGCACAATGCAGGTGTCGGTCCTGCTCTGACAGGTTGACGCTGTTTGCTGTTAGGATGTTAGCTGTTTACAGGAGAGAAAAGTGACCAAATGGAGAACGACTGTCCTCAGCACCCAAAGAGATAGCAAAGATCTCTGATAACAGCCATCCCCTCTGTATTGAAACAACTCTTTCTGCTCTCCCTTATCTACAAATCCGCTGCATATTCCACAGTGTGACTCACTAAACAGATTAAGGCCTGGTTTGGGCTAAAACGCAGAATGACAGTGGAAGGGGCTGACGAGCAAGTCGAGACAATCAGCTCAGGTCTGACCTCAGCTGGCCTCTACCTGCCAGCTGACAAGGAGACTACACATGGATTTAGAATGGCTCATAGGTAGGTGTGAACAGGACAACAAAAGGCCTAAAGAGAATCCACAGAGTCTTTGACACCCATTGCTTGTTAGTTTATTTTTACTGCACTCGATACTGAGAGGGAAGAAACTCTGAGAAATAGGGAAAAGCTTTGTGTTTTAAGTATATTGTGTAAATGTCTGGGATGTAATACAAAGCTAGATGGAAAGATAAAACCAAATATGTTTTGTATTTAAGTAGAACCAGATATCAAAATCCCAACAATGAAAATGTGAAAGTAGAAATTTAAGAAGGAGAATTCACATATTACAAATCAGAGAGAGTCAGTTGACAACAAATGTATGATGGTCCTCAACCAGAGCTGCAGTTCTCCTCCCTAATGGGATTTTTCCTGGGGCACAGACACAAATGGAGAGATGTAAGCAGAGCGTGAATCTTATCAAGCTCTCCCACCTCTTTACTATCCGGCCCCCTCTTCCCAGACCCCCCCTCTACTCCTCATCTTTTGTCATTACTCTTATCAGGACAATTCTCTCATTCTTTCAAAATAGTGGTTGCGCTGAAACCGCTTGCAAATTTAAGTATGTCTTTGTTTAGGGCCGGGCAGTGGCCCGCCTCCCAGCTCCCTCCTGGGTGCAGCCTCATTGATGGCCCTCCACTGGGTGAGTGACAGGCAGGCGTTGGTTAGGCCCTGATGGCCTGTGTGACAGCTGGTGTCTCCACGTGTTGGGCGCTGGTGGGTGGGTGCTGGGTCTCCAGGATCCCTCAGCCAGAGCTGACCCAGTTTGCTGGGGCTCGGTCGAAGTGGCTTCCCGCTGTGTTTGTTCTTGTTGACCAGCTTGCTGGCTGGCTGCTGCAGCCTGTTTCTTCACCTCAGCTGTGAGTTTCTTGGCACTTATGCTGTTTTTTCCCTGCTCGGGACCCTGCCACCCCTGGGAGTAAAGAAGGGCTGTTTTTTCAAATTTAAAATCCTGAACTAACTTTAAAATAATTCTTTCAAGATTTTCCATATTGTGTTTTAACTATTCTGTGCACGACTTCCCATGCATGTCTGTTTGTCCTGGAAGGGAACCTCTCCTGTGTTGCTCTTCCTTAGAGTTGTTACTTATCCAAAGCACTGGTCTAAGGTCAGAGGTGTCGTTAGCTGTGCAGATTGTAAAGCTCCGCGAGGAAATTTGTGATGTGTAAATAGACTTAACAGGCATTTTCCTCCTGAATTAGTTGTTTTCTTTTGCCCTGTTAATATTGGTCTATTGTTGGAGTCTGTTTTCAACCTCAGTTGTATGTTTCCTGTGCACATACTGTCTGTAGAGCATAAAAATAGAGGAGTCCCCATTTTCCTGCTCAGGCTGCTGCTGTAGGGTCAAAGAGGAGCAAAATGGGACTTTATCAAGAATGATAAGCTTTCACCTGACAAATGCATTTCCTGAAGAAGATGCTGATTGCCCCAGAATTAACAGCAATATGTCTATATATTATATATATATCAGTGTCTCCAGCTTGCTGGTTTCAGGAGTCACACGAGTAAAAAAGCCAGTAATTAATCAAAACATTGCGACTCTGTGGCTAAGTGAAGCCTGAAATAAGGAGCCTCCTGAAAACAGAACGGTGGCAACACGGAGCCTCTCCTGGAAAATGTGCCTTATATAGCATGTGGTTAAAATGGGGTCCGATCACCGCCCATTAATTATGCCTCATCGTCTGACTTAGTTTTTGTGTTACTCAGCATCCACACAATGAAAGAACGATTCTTCCATGTGCCGCCCGAATACAGTTCAGAGCTGACCTTATTACTGTCATCTCATTGCACTCTGTCTTTATCTGAGTTTCTTGTGTGCCATTTTTCTCTGTTGACATATGGGTTATTTATACTATCAGTCAAATGTGACCGATAGTGTAATTACACTTCAAATCCCTGGGCGTCCACATCAGTGAGGACCTCACTTGGACACTTAACACCACACAGCTGGTCAAGAAGGCCCAACGACGGCTGCACTTCCTGAGGAGGCTGAGGAGGTTTGGCATGTCGCCTAGGATCCTTTACAACTTCTACAGCTGCATCACTGTCTGGTACGACAGCACTACTGCTATGGACCGCAAGCGCCTGCAGAGAGTGGTAAAGACCGTGAAGAAGATCACCAGGACTCCGCTGCCCTCTCTGCAGAGCATTTACCACCGCAGGGTGTGTAGAAAGGCTGCCTCCATTCTCAAAGACCCCACCCACCCCCAGCACAGACTGTTCACCTCCCTACCCTCCGGTCGGAGGCTCAGAAGTGTGAAATGCAGGACTTTTAGGCTGAAAAACTCTTTCTTTCCCTCTGCCATCCGACTCCTAAACAGCTGACTGAGGATCTACCTCATGTGATTCCAGCTGTACTGTTTACATACTCGTCTTGCACATGCATAATTGCACACTCCCTGCTGAGTATTTACACTGTGCGATTCCCACGTAGCATACATTCTCTCTACATTATATTGTGTTCTTGTTGTTGTTGTTTTTATTTGCTCCCTTCACTTGCTGCTTTAACCTTAGATTTGTGATTTTACTGCCTGTTTAGAATTGTGTTATTGCTCATTTACTTTATTTCATTTCATTTTATATTTCACTTGTATTGTGTGACATTCATGTGGATGAAGTAAGAATTTCATTGTACAGGGAAACACGCTTCCTAACTGTGCATATGACAAATAAACACTCTGACCTTTGACCTCCTACAATAATATGTGGTAATTGAATGTAATGGTGGCAAAGAGGGAATGCACTCCTTTCATCAGGAACAATCCAATAAATGGTGTATAATCTATATATTAGTTTAAATGCTGCAGTGAGGACACTTTATGTATTTATGTAGAGTACTACAGTTACAACTTATGAATAATTTCATTATATTTAATTATTATATGTTATAGTTGCTGACAAAAGCATGAATAAACATCACGTCCAGTTAAATTATCATGAACCATTTATTACCAGATTTGTATACTGCTTTATATATACTTTAAATTTTTACTTTGAATGCCTTTTTACTCCACTGACATTGTTCCAGTAACTCGCTGTTGCATGCGTAGAGCCAAAAACAAGGCAGTTCCATGTAATAAAGTGACAAATAATAGCAAACAAAGGAACAAAACTAGATGAAAAATCCACAAATTGGTTTTCTAAATAAAACACATTCTCAAGCTCATCAACACTGTTATATTTCCAGTGAAACAAAAGGTACTGAGAGCTGTGAAATGGAACAAACTGAAGTTCATGCAGCCATTATTTTCTCTCCGTAGCCTCATAGAAAGCAGCTAATGAGGTTATTGGGCATCTGTGACGTGACATCTACATTTTGGGCTATTTGTGAAACAATAGTAACGAGGAAGCCCGGGACACTGGGCTCTGTGTTTTCCAACTCAAAATAACAAAGCCAAGCAGCTGCTGGTGGGAGGCTACGCTCTCATGGAAATGAGCAACCGAACCAACAATGTAGCGCCTAATCTCTTCAGAGAGAGGAATCAGTTACACAGCAGTATGCACCCCTCAATGCTTTTCATTAGAGTCGGCGTGCTATTGAAACACTCACTAGACCCCCGACTCGATCACAAACACACACATGCATGCACACACACAACCCTCATGTGTAGTCTCATGCAAGATAGTCCTCCACCAACAGAGGGGCTGAAATAAGTGGGGCAGAGGGTGGTATGGGGGTGTGAGGCCTCAAAGCATTGGATTAGAGTTAATGTGCCCTCCCTGGGTTATAATCTCTTCAGAGGGGGACTTTGTTTGAAGGGCTTGAGGGCAGTAAGATAAGTATCTATTACAAAAACTCCCTCTTATCCCCCCCAACATCCCCGCTTTAAGAATGAAGCACAAAAACACTTGCCTCTGTTCCCCTCTGTGTCGTCTGATATCCAAGAACCAAAAGCAAGTGCTGCCCTTTTCGGCTAATCAGGAATTAAGGTCTAAAGCCGTATGGAGAGTTAGCGGGACCCATATTTACTCCATCTGTGGCCCACAAAGTCAGGTAGTTAAAGTAAGATCAAAGGCAGCTTAAAATCTAGGGTTATTGTATAAAATGGGAAAAAAGCATTATCACACGTTGGAGAACTGGTGTGTGAGCAGCAAAGGCACTCAGTCCAGAGACGTGAGTCGACACACAACTTATTACTGAGTTTGAAGTGAACAATGCAGGAGCAAAACAGTGAGCGGCACAAAGCACAGCTATACAGTTTGATATAAGTTTAATACCAATATCTCTTCATTAGATAAATAATGTGCAGAAGATGTAAGGAAGGCTGGTTCTTTGGATCGAATTACAAAATGAAATCTTGTACAATGGCACCATGTCATGAACAGTTAGTTACACTGAGCATCTTCTATAACAAAAGAAAATTAGGAACATTACAAAAGCCCTTTTGAATTTGGCAGATTCCCATTGTGTCAGTTCAAAAGTCAATTGATAAAGTTAAAATAATACCTGGGTACACAGTGAGTAGCAGACAAATTACAGGGGGTTCCTCGCTGCTGCATCCATGGACATTGTCCAATATCTGAGAATGATCAACTTTTCTGTCAAATTATCAAGAAAAAGGAAAAAAAAAAGCCAGTACATGACAGTGTATGTTTGAATTAACAAATGCATCATCTAAGTGTTCGCATCAGTGCGCCGGTTTTTACAAGCTATGGCATGCAGAACCCCGTGTCACCCTTTAAAGCACAAGTCTGGTAAGATTCTGTATCTACATGTGAAAAGACCAAACCCAGCAATGAATGTTTCCTCATAACAAGTATTATGTACAGTATATAACACAAACCCGAAAGATCACAAAGCTCCACTACTGTCCACAAATGATTAAAGACACGCCAGTGAGTCATGCTGTTGCACAGGACGACATGTTCCTTCATTAAGAGGAACACAAACACTGTAGTGTATTTTGAGTTGATTCTACACACTGTACACCGTCCTGTTGATGTACAGTAAATCCGCCACTGAAAGTAGTCCCCATGTAATATTTACTTAATAGTGTAATGTAATATTTACTTCCACTTCAATAACATTTTCTAAAGAAAATGCTGCTGCTGCTTAAGAAATTATTTAGCTTTTATTTAAATAAATAAAAGCATAAATTTGTTACTTAAAAAATCTTTAAATCCACAGACATGGAACTTTAGGTAAATCAGAAGGTACTGAGAGACAAGGCGTTGTTGGTTTTGATCTTTTCAACAATGTAGAACATCACCAGCTCCGTCCTGTCAGTTTGCATTTGTTGTGTACATGTCACAGACAAAGGCAGGCTTAAAGAACACGTGTGACATAAGCTCATTTGCGAATGCAAGACATAAGTAACATTTAGGAGCATTTTCTAAAATTTAAAGGCTTCAAGCAGAGCATCACCTGTCAAACGTCATATTCAGAGTTAAAATATCTGTTCAGGAGCCTTTTAGGGTCATTAGGAAATGTGTGAATGTGTCTGTAAGCACAGGGAGGAGCGGTATGAGCATCTCTGTGTGTGTACATAATAAATAGGCACATAGTATTAACATTTTTGAGGCATGTACATAGAGACTTACATTAGGTGTGTCCATGTAAAGAGAAACTGTGTAAGTGAGTGTGTTAGCAGAGTCAGAAGTTGTCCCCAGTGTGTGTTTCTCCTCAGCGAGAGAATTTTCTGGGTCTGAACGGAGGAAGGGCGAGCTGATGGGATGTGGCCCTCTCCTCCTCTATCGGAGCCAGCTCCTCTGCTGAGCCCCACTTCGTCTTGGAGTGGAACAGCGATGCTAGCTTCCTGTTCTTGTTCCGCTCTCTGGCCTGAGTGACTTGAAATGCTGCAATCATACAAAACTAAAGTTGAATCGTTGGGGAAAAGATTTTGTCTGGGATCTGATAAGTTTGACATAGCAGTTGTTAAGATTTCCTGTTCTGAGAGTGAACCTGAACTGGGAGGTTCTTCTTTCATCTTAGCAGAAGACAGACACTTGCAACAAAGGTAATTTAATCAAAATAGTTTTGTAGAAATAAGCCATATTGGAGTTAGAATGAGTTTGAGAAATGATAGAAAATGTGCCAACAGACAATTAGCTTAGCATAAACACTGCAAATGGCAAAACAGCTAGCTTGGCTCTGTACATAGAGGACGTGAAGGTACTTCACACTGTGCTGAATGTTGGGACGGGGGTGCCATTTTGGGAGGGAGGCGATGTATTTACCTGCATACGTTCTTGTTATGTTTGGCTAAAAAGTTGCTCAAATTTTTAGATTTCACTTGCTGTGGTAGATCAGAATAACCTTAGCTGACTGTAGCTAACACATAGTGGACCTCCCATCGATGAGAGCGACAGGCTGAACATTGACTCTGCACCCTGATCTCAGCTCTTGGTTCAGGAGCTAACACTAGCTAGTAGCTACTGGCAGATAACCAACACTGCAGATGAACTGATTTCTGTCCTGACTGTGCTCAATCTGAACACTAGCGTGGACGTTGATTGATTGATTGATTTGATTTATTCATTCAAGCATGTAAAACAGTTGATATGTCAACACATGTAATTTCACACATATCCAACAATACTAATCCAATATCAATTTACTTATACCTACGTTTGGAGGTAGTTGAAACATCCGCTACTGTACTGCCCCCCAGAATGGCACATTTATCCAAAATTCAACACATTTCAGGGAGAAAATGTAGAGGAACAACATAAAACTAACAGTAATAAATCATAACTAATATATAAAACCTTACTTGTAGCATTGATAATATTGATGGTTATTATTCTGCAAAAAATTGTAAATCAACAGCAAAACTATAAGGCACTCACGTAGCTCGCAATCTTCCTCTGGACCCTCTTCTTCTTTAATGTTCAGATAATGGGAGGCAAGATGGCCGCTGTAGTCCCTTAAGTTTTCTTTAGCCCCTGATGAGAGTAAAAACAAGGCTGTGAACACAGAGACTACTCATGGAAGGCAGCAGGTAACCGTTTCACTGCCACTTTACTCTAAAAGCTTTAACAGGTGATCCAAAGATAAAGATATCTACATGAGGCTGAAAGCAGCTCTAGCTCTTACATGGACTGACAGGTTTTATGACGTAAAATCAAGTTATAAGTACAGGTTATATACAGACATGGTCATTTTTCAGTCAAAAATACCGATTGGCCCTTTTCATCCTAAACTAAATTGCTATTGTGGATTTATGGCAGTGCTGTCCCTACAACCAACATGAAAGGAGTGTTTACCATAAGTCCCTATGAGCAGGTCTAGAATACGCCGATGACCATGTAACGCTGCAATGTGTAAAGGTGTGTACCCCTGTAGGACAAAAAATAAATTAATAAATAAGCATAGAACAAAATAGAAACATGCATAAAGAAAAATCAAAAGATGCACTTTATGAAGTTCTGAAGTATTTACTTGTTAGGGACACTGGTAGTGCACTGTGGCATGCAAACCCAACCTCAACACTCAATTTACTGACACATGAAGGACTGCAGCAGCTTAAAATGGACATTTTCATGTTGTGTGACGTTCAAGAGAAGAACTGTGGCAAATTGTTGAAGGGGTTTCGTTACCTACCCCCTAGAGTTTTCCAGGCCCAAACGCAGCCGGGGAAACGCATGGAAAGAAATATACATATTAGCAGAGGTTATGGAAACAAAAGATAATGATAAAAACATAATTGCTTGGTAATTCACTGAAAATTGCATATTTATAGAGTTATGTGTGCCGGCACACAGACGCACTGTTTTGGGAAACAATTAACATGACGTGACATGATTTATTAGCGGAGCGCTCCTGCAGCCTGGCAACACGTGCAGCTGTAATACATTTGCACAGCTGGATCTTCATAGAGATCAATTAGGGAACATTACATCACTGAGGGGCACAGCAGAAGGAAATGCAGCCACGTTGTTGGCTTGTTGTCATCCATTCAAATCAGACTTACTGTACTTGTACCCATCACATCCCGTTAAAAGCCCAGCTACTCACGTGCTGCAAGAAAAAATGACAACAAATAAACAAAATGCAAAAAAGAGGCCTGAACATGTCATCAGGGTTATCTTTAGTTAGCTTTGAGGCTGTTCTCTAGCAGACACATTAATTAGCTCTAGCATATGACTTTTTGTTGCTTCCATCCTTCTCTCTCATCACACTTTTACTGTAAATGTCACCATAGCCGATCTTACAGCACATCATTAACACATTGTTTTTGTCTGATGACGTGAACTATTTTATCTGCAGCTCAGCAGCTTAATGACTGCTGAGCAACACTGTATTTAATTAAATATCACAGTGTTTTCTGGCAACAGAAACAAAAGGATTTGCAAATAAAAACAACTATATTGTGAATTCAGCTGCATTAAATCACAATATAGGTGAAGTGAACGGAGTTTTAATGGCGTCTCCCCTTTCTCTCCCTCATTTTTCTCCTTTTCTCTCTCTCTCTGACTGAAAAGTTCAACCAGTTCTGCTGTGCATAAGTGAACATAGTGTGCCTAGGTAGAGCGTACGGGAGGTGAGACATGAGTCATGTACCAGTTTCTAATTTGGTCATAAAGACCCGAGTCTCTTTCCTCTTTTGACGATTCTGGTATCGATTCTTAACAACAGAAGTTCCCGAATGACATTGTATCTCCAGTTTGATATTTACATTGCTTTCTTTCGGTTTTGTGCTGGTCGCATGATAGAGTGTCATCAATATATCCACTAGTTTTGTGTAAATACTCTGGACTATATGCTGCTGTATTCTCACATGGGCTCACTCGGTCCTTATGCGGACTTTGTACTAGGGAGCTGGCAGGTTCAGGTCTGGGTGCAGTGGACTCCGGCATTTGCGTTCTCACATACAGCTCCTCCGGGTAAAGTCTAGAGAATTTCAGGGTTCCAGTGCATGTCTGAAAAGGGCTTGAGTTACTGAAGCTGGTACCTAGCCAACATGGACATGATGTCAGGCCTGAAATAAGCTGTTGTGTTGCATTATGGGAAACATAGGTGAGAATTTAGAGCTTGAACCATATTGGGCACTAACAGTCTGGATATCTTTGGCCTCTGCTGCTTCGGTTTTGAGCTCAAATCTGTCCTGCACACATCCCCCTATACTGACGGATGTTTGATACTAAACAGTTGGAGTGCCCCTTTAAAATAACTATGAAAAAGTAAAAGTGCACTCACTGACTTGGTGTTGACATCAGCGCCAGCATTAACCACCAGAGTGGCCATGTCCTCGTTGCCATGTTTGGCAGCCCAGTGCAGAGCTGTCTGTGTTAAACAAGGAAAGAGTTATTTTTAAAGTCTACTTGTCCACTGCGGTGTTCTGTACTATTATCAGATGTGATAATTGCTGTAGCATCATTACAAGTTGTCTGAGCTGAGTGGGGCAGCTTCTTATTGGCTGTGTGAGGGCGGAGGGCCAGCTGTGCACAGAGGGGAGTGGGCAGATGGAGGGATGGCTTCCTGCCATCTAACGGAGCCTAATTACAAAACAACACAGCCCTGTGCCCACAGCTGGGGGGCCCAGGCTGCCTGTCACCAGGGGAAGATTGATGATGTTAGTGTGACCCGCAGAGGGGGGACCCGCCAAGACATCGCTGCACTACTGTCAGCACACGTCAAGGAGGGAAACACGGGCCCCCGCAACACAGCTCTTAGAAGATGCACCAACGTCCACATGCAAAGATACACAAACTGTGTGTAGATGTGAAAATACCAGACACATGCATAAAGGAGAAAACACAAGTCAGATGCAAACCACATCCATCCGACTGACTCGAACTGTGATCTACTCTGTTTGTCCTTCACAGTTTAAGCTGTGTAATTATGGGGCGACTGTGGTTCAGTGGGTAGAGCAGTTGTCTCCAACCAGAAGGTTGATGGTTCAAATATCGGTGTCAGCAGTCCATGTATCGAAGTGTCCTTGGGTAAGACAGTGAACCCCCCCGATGGTTAGAGCCATCAGTTGAGTTGGTGCCACAGATGGCTGCCTCGGTTCTGTACCGGAAACAAATTCCTTGTCTCTAACATACTTGGCCAATAAAGGTGATTATCCTTATCTTATCAACAGGTGAGAGCTGAGCATAGGTGTTGACTAAATAACCACATCCATCCTTTGTGAGGTGAACCCATAACACAATAAATTAAATAGTACCCATGTCAGATGTTTTCAAACTTTGTGGTCTACTTTTGCAAGAGAAAAGACTTTCATTGTCTCAATGATGTGGCTGGTTTTGCATATGTGAATCCGGTTTGTTTGCCCCTCTGTTAAAGTGTAACGCCCAGCTGTTTATGTTATGTTTCTGTGACGTGCGTTCGTCTGAACGGGACTAGGAGGCTAAATGCACTGGGAAATCATTTCAGTGAGGATTTTTAGATTGGAGGAAATTAAGTACTAAAAGTAACGCGTGTAGGCTAGTAGTACTATGACCTTTTGGTGCTGTGGAATGAATTTGAGACTGATCTCCACCTTGATGGTACTGCATGATAGGTAAGAGCCTAAACATCTGCACAGTGCTGTATGTCTGCCTGGAGTGGGAAATAGTCACAACTGGGAAAAAGGCTTAAAATGTTTTTAATTGTGCAGCAGATGGAATATTTTTCCATCCAAATGATTATAAGATTGTGGGTTATACAAATACCTTCAGAACAGCTGTAGGTGTTAAATGGTTTGACCAAGAGAAATGGCCACTTAGCTTTGTGACTCATATGTATTGGCAACAGAAGAGACAAACATACTTGGGCTGTCACACTGCTTGAACTAGAGCCATGTCCTTTTGTGTGTAGAAGCTATGATGCTAATCGTAGCTGGTGAGAGAAAACGTTCCTCTTGTATCCACTGAAGGAGTGAGGAAGTGATGTGTAGGTACTTCTGTGTGTGTGTCAGGCCTCTGGGAGACAGAGGGTGATAGATGCTGTCTGGCTAAAGTGTCTCCGTCTCTTTTGTCTGTCTCCTGTCAGATCTTAAGACGGATTGAGGATAGGGCTGTTTGATAGGCGGCTCGGCGGGTCTCCCGTTGGGCAGGAGTGATGGACGAGGCTGAACAGGATGCAACGTTTTCCCTTCCTGCGCCTCTTGTTTCTGATCCTGCCAACCGCGGTGAGCCCCCACCTGTCTGATCACTCACGGGCCGTTCTGTCCCTGCCACGAGCTCCCCAATGGGGGAAACGGCGGCTAAAGAGGGCTCACATCGACAGGAGACACAAAGGCCAGTGTGCCTCACACTCTCCTGGATGTGGAGGAAAACAAGACAGGAGTGATGTGCGAATGATGTACTTACAAACTGTGTGGCAGAGGAAGGCATCACAGCAGGAACGGAGGCCCACGCCACGAGGAAAACAGGAAGAGAAAAATTTGCATGAGAGAGAGAAGTGGGGTGAGCTCAGTACAGACCAGCACTTGATCCTAACAAACACTTAGTCAGAACAGGAACCTAAGTCCTCCCAGGATGAAGAGTAATCCCTTCAGTCCATGTCAAACATGTGATTTAGAGCCTGCTATTTAGTCTACTTACCTAAACGTCTGTTGAACAAAGTTGTAACATGACGAATGCAAACCAGTAATTAATTCTACGTTGGGTCTAATGAGTCTTGTGACGTTCTGATGGTAGGTATCTTTGTATGTTACCTATGGGAAGGCATCCACCTCTGCTGAACAGGGAAAGGCTCATGGCTAAAGGGAATATCAAAGGGGCCTGAGGGGGACTTAGCACCTTCCCGGGGACATGACCAGCATTGTTCTACAATTAATCCCAGCCTGCTCTATTACTTTCAGATTATCTTTAAATGGGTGAAATCTCTGTAGGGCATTAAGACTCTCCTTAATCCCGCCCCCATCTCCCTACACTTCAATGGCGGCCATGCTATCTTGTCCGGGTGGGGATGGCGGAGGCTTAGGCCCACTCTTAGAAGGTGGTCTGCCATGGCCACAGGACAGTGTGAGAACTGTGACACAGGGGAGGGACAACAAACATGAGCTCAAATCTCTTAAGCGAACAGGGAGACAAATAAAAGGATTTGGGTTGTCAGGGAGGCACAGGAGCTAAAAAGCTATCTTTCATAATCCTTTGGTTAGTGGGCCTTTGAAATGCATGATCTGGATGTTTTAACACAGAGTTCTCAGAATACAATTAAAGGGAACATCTCAGCAGAATGTGCTTGTGGGAGTTAAAGCAAAACTGCAGTCTCAGAGTGAAGAGTCACAGTTGATTGGTAAGGAAACAGCTGAAATATGGTCAAGTTAATGTACGTTGTAAGTGAAGTTCCTTTCCAACAGGCTAGGTGTTGAGAGTTCTAATGCAACAGGCTCCAAAAGAAGTATGAATGATGAAACTTACCCCCTGAGAAGGACGGCCATGGTCACAGTCAGGAGTCACAGGTTGCAAAAAAGAGTGAATAAAAGGCTTTGACTCAGACAATAAGCAATGTCCAGTACAGCCTTAATAACAATGACACCTGCAGCACAACGTGCAACATGTTACATACAGCAATCTCATATCAAATACTCACTGAGGTGAATTCCTGGTATCACCCACCCAAAAAAGACAGAACACAAAGGCAGAAATTAGTGAAACCATAGATGCAACTACTATTCCAATCACCTGACAGTTTTTATTGAAAACAAAACTTTGTTGACTTGGTATCACAATAAAAGATCAATGCTCATGTCTCTTGCTCCATCAGACTTTGTGGTAGCAATATTTCTATCCAGATGTTGTATCAATAACAAATATGACAGTGAGAGTCTATTTGTAATAAAGTGCAATTATCCTTTAAGCTCCAGAGCAGAGAGTGGCGCTACCTTCTTGTTTGCCAGTGAGGGGTCCTGTCTGAGCAACTGAGAGAGGTCAGGGACTCGTGCACCCGCAGCAGAATAGATCCACTCCTTCTCTATAGGATCCAGCTAGCACAGAGAGCGGAGGGGTGTTTCAGACATGTACACAAACACACCCTACTATCCACATCCTGTTGATAGTGGTGAAGCCACAAACCTCTAATCCATTTCCTACAAACGACTGACACATTATGGGAGACACCCACAGTGATGTCATACACCTCAGCAGTTTATACTTTTACGTTTCCCTTCACGTTTTGTTTATATCTCTTCTAAAACCACAGTAGAAAAGACACAACAGGACTTACAGCAACAGCAACGGAGCCCATGCTGCTCGTACCCTCCTCGTCTTGCTCCGACTCTGACTGAAAGACAGAAAACAGAAGATGGACTATTACTCAGTGGTGACAAATAGCCTGTTGTGACACTAGTTAACTGCACTGTATCAGTCATAATGCTCACCAAGCATGATCAAACATCACAGGGCACACACACACACCCACTTTCACACACACTGCTGTGATGTTTTCTAGCATGGCCAGGGGGGTGTCAGACTGATAGAGAGGTAATGAGGCAGCGAGGCAGAGGTGGCAGTTTCACACATAAGGGGTAATGAATATCAACCCAATTAACAATTAACCAAAAAAAAAAGTTGGGCCATGTGTATTTTAGACTAAAGGGGTCAAGAATAAAACTCCAAAAATAATGAACACAGGAGGGTCACTGGCTGATTCATGGGAGCAGAAACCGTTTCTTCTTCGTTCTCGACTTTTTTGAGGACTTGACTGCAAATTGTTCTCACATCGAACAGTGACATGATGTAAAACATTCGGCCCTTTCATGTCTCTTGCACAAACTGCCACATGTCAACATACCGAACAGGAAAAGTGGAGGGATGGTATTTATCTTTTCACTCTGACACGTCCATTTTTTTGTAGCACTTTTAGTGGAGACCAACAACAGACAGAGAAAAACATTACTGGGCCTAAAGGAAAACACTGAGAAGTTCACAGAATTCCAGTAATTACCCTCTCAGTGCTTTACATTGTTTCATTAACAGTCATTTTAATTGCTTCTAGAGCTACAACTATTATTTTCACTATATGTTGATTATTTTCATGTGTTGAGTTTTAGATTTGTTACCATGTGCTTCTCATTATTTTCCTGAGCTCAGAGTGAAATCTTACCACATCTTGTATCGTCCAAGCACCCAGCATTCCAAAACCCAAAGATTTTCTCTTGACTGTCCCATAAGACAAAGAAAGGCAGTGAAATTAAGATGATTGGTGATTTTTTTTCTTCAGAAATGATTTGAAGGATTAATTGATCATCAAAAAAGTCAACAGACTGATTAAACAACTATTCAATTTAATTTTACAAAAGGTGTCGTCTCAGGACACTTTACAAAGTCAGGTCCAGTCCTGGCTGTTGTTAATATCATAGAGGAAACACCCAACAACTCCCCCTTGAGCAGTAAACCAAACTTATCCTAGAGTGCATGCCCAATAATTTCATAGACACGCTACATGGGCCCAAGCGAAGGCCGTCCTGTTGACTAGAAACCACTGGTACGTTTGAATATGTCCCGTGGCAACAGGACGGCCCAGGCCGCCTGTTTGCTTGTGGTTACCAAGATGGCCGTCAGTCTTATTTCTGTTCAGCCACATTAGTTGCCATTGCAGCTCAGCATTAGACACTGTGAAGTCTGTGGACAAGTTAAGTGAAACTGTGCTTAAATAACCAAAACTAATCTGAAGAGCGCCTTTAAAGTGAATATGGGCGTCAGGTTAAAGTATGTCAGGTAGCTAAGCAGGCTAGAGTTTACAGTTACACTAGAGCTCTGTGACTTTACTTAAGCAGAGTAATGCTTTGAAACGCTTTGTCAGCACCTTCTGTTTGTCTTTTGTTTCACAGTGTCTTTAGGAACTCAGTCCAGTTTACAGCCCCAGGTGTTCTGATTAAGGATAGTACAACACTACACTGAGCCAGGTAGCTTCTCTGCTGTCAACACACAGTTCAGCGGTGTGACTAATACATTAAGCAAACACACTTAAACTGACTGCAGGGTTCAAGTAACTTCAGCATATTTCTGTTGTGCAGACCACTGAGGAAAGCCACACATCTTTCTCTGGAGTGAATCCCACTCTCTTGACTATAACTGTTGTGATGACTTCCAGCATGTTGCTGCTTAATCCTCCTCACACTTATTGTAAGTTACAAATCCAGGTAGTTTACTTAGCACCACCTGCTGGCTGATGGAGGAACCACTGGGGTGGAGCTACTGAACTGGAAATCAGTAGCCAGATAGTTTACTTGTATAAAAGTAGTGATACCATAGTGTAGAAATACACTGTTACGAGTCAGCCATTCAGAGTTTTATTTAAACAAAAGTATATGCATAAAAATATACTTAAAGTATCAAAAGTCAAAGTACTCGTTATGCAGAATGTCCCATTTCAGATTAATGTACTGTATTAAGGGCTGCTATTAAGTTATTTTCATTATCGATTAATAGTTTAGTTTATGAAACATCCAAAAAAAAAAAAACTGTGAAAGAATGTCTGTGTTGTCAGATGTCCCGCTTTGTTCAGCCATCTGTCCAAACACCAAACTGAGATTTGGCTTTCCTCACTAATTCTGCCTGAAAAATGACTGAAACAATTAGTCAATTATTTTCCCGGTTATTGATAAACTGAATAGTTGATTTAGCTGTAATTTTGTCATGTCATTATGCGTACATCACTTTAACGCTGCTACTGATGAGGAGCTTGTGAATTTCCAGTTTCTTCCTGTAGTAATCAATTCATTTGTAATGAAATGAATATAGCAACGTACCTCTGACATGTAGTGGAGTAGAAGTAAAAAAAATAGCAGAAAATGGAAATAAAGTGCAAATACTGTAACTCTGCACTCAAGAACAGTAGCTGAGTAAATGCACCCAAGTTATTTTCCACCACTGTCCTTCCTCCTACCAGTTACAGTGAAAGGTGGTTAAATAATGGAGTCACCCACAGAGAATGTGCTGACCTGCAATATGTTCACAACAAGAGGACATGTTTAAAATAAATGAACGTGGTCGTCCTCTCACTACCACAGTGACTAACGAACGCCGTGTTTGGTGTGATAAGTGACCAGCAGCTGAGCTTGTGTTCACACTATTCATCATTTCCAAACACATAAGATTTTTTAAACTATGAATGATTAGAAGAATAACAACTGGGGAGGTACATATATGGCCTGTATACTAATTTATTTCAGCACGAGGCCGTACAAACCCCAGGCTCTGACATCTGAGCCCTACATTTCAAAATAGAAACCTTGTGTAATCACTGGTAATGTACTGTGTCAGGCTGCTTCAACACCTGTGAACGGACTGAGATTTCTGAAAGACCTGTAACTTAAACAGAGTATAACAAAGTTTTCATATGCTATTTGATTATTTATTTTTATTTTATCATATTTTCTATAACTGTTCATTTTAATATTAATTTACATGTCCAACAGTGACACAGCCTACCAGCCCAAATACTGCTTCACAGCCTTTCAGGTTGTGTCTGGAGTAGGAATCTGGTGTTGAAACACCAGGATGTACTTTTTCATTTGACAGCCACATCTTGTCCCACAGCTGCTCGTCTGAATGGCTTTTGTAGGGGACGTTACTTAAAACTGTTAATCTTATTTTTCAGACAATGCTTTTTAACCTTTGTAAAGATGCTTTTGGAAGCCACCAAATAATTCTCATTTTATTCTATTGCATTTTATGGTCTTTCCACATACCCGGGGTACAAGTCGCTGCAATGATTCTAGAAAATTATCCTTAAAAGACCTGTGAGTCAGAAACATAGAAACAGAAACAAATTAATAAAGCAGCTTCAACTACTGGGAGTTCAAGCAAGTTTACCTTCCATTTCATCCACAAATGGAAAGGCCTCATCCATGGTCCTGGCTACTGTCTCCATGTTGGTACTGTACTGTGGTAGCACACTAACGTACTGTATTACTGATAGAGGACTAACCAGCAGCCGCCCATTGTTAATCAGCTCATCTGATAAGTCTTTTCTCAGTTGTTTGGTCAGGTAGTAGAAAATATGCACTTTCTCTTAGCCCAGTGTAATGTCTTCAAATTGGAACGTACTATCACAGGAGACTAAAATGACAAACTATTCACTTGTTGTTGCAGATTCATTTTTTGCCAGTTGATGGATTAATCGACAAATCGTTTTGGCTCAACCACATGTTGCACCTCAGACAGCGAAAGAGCAGCATCCTGTTTCTGCCTCTAGAGGAGCGCTCTAGCTGGAGGCATAAATGAACACCACATGCGCACCTACATCTACCTTCAAGAGGCTGCAAGTAGAACCAACATTATGCAGGTGTGCAAAAAGCAACACTGTTGCTCTTCTAGACCAGTGAGTGCAAGCCCATACTAAAGCACTGCCTCTCAATCAGACAAACTTTCACCTTTGACCCCGAATCTTTGTCCAGCTCATCCTCC
Source organism: Monopterus albus (assembly GCF_001952655.1). Classification (NCBI taxonomy): domain Eukaryota; kingdom Metazoa; phylum Chordata; class Actinopteri; order Synbranchiformes; family Synbranchidae; genus Monopterus; species Monopterus albus. The sequence continues at coordinate 253,445 of NW_018128092.1, read as the reverse complement.
CTGTTGCTTTGTGCTGAGGGTTCCTGGATCTGGATGGCGGGAGGCTGCGGTAGAACATGCTGCATGCTGTGTGTTCCTGTCTGCTGGTCCTACAGGAGTACAAGCATACCGTCAACTCAGACTGTCTTAGACCCAAATGGTGTCCACATATTTAGCTGTGTGAAGTGCATGTAGCATGGCAGATATTGTTTGCTAGAGTTCCTGTTTGAACAAATCCTGGGAGAGGATACTCAGCCAGAAGCATAAAATACATGAAAGCTCTCAAATATATGATTAAGTTGCTCACATTTATTGCAGGAAACAATATGTAAACGTACTTCAACAGGATTACTCTGGATTAAACCCGCACAAAATGTTTACCTTCATAACTGTCACATGCTTCTTCACATTAGCATTGAACTGCTCTGTCCTTTATGTAAAGACACAAGCCCTCTGACCTTTGAACAGATGACTAGTTTATCACAGCCAAAGAGCTTCTTTTCTGCTCCTCAGGACCAGACCATGCTAACAAAGATGGCCTTGTTTAGAAATAAATGTATCATTCACATGCAGAGTAAACCTGATGTCCTGAGGCAATGGCAAATTCAGCAAGCTGCATTTTAGCACCCGCTGTGGATTAATCCCACCTGGTCCCACAGTTTATTTTGGTTTATATACATACAATAGAAAAGTGAGCTGATTTTAAATTCACCTCTGCAGTGCTGCTGGGCTCTCCACATGACATCAGCTCATCCTGTTGTTGCTTGTGGTGCGGTGAATAAGTCGAGACAGCCGACGCGTCCCATTGTACAGTGGCCGTTGTTCTGGCCCCGTCTGTCCCGTGATGCTTGGTGTCCCGCTCTTGTAGTAGCTGCCTGTATTTCTTCTTTAGGACGAGGTACTTCTCACCCTGTGACAAACAGTCGAAAAGCACAATATGCTTTTGAAAAGTAGATAAAAAAATCATGTCAGTTGTGTCTGAGTTTGGTTGAAGAATTTGCCTGTTCCACCTTCTAAACCGAAGCCATCACAGCAACCTGTGTTTTTGAATCCGATCATTCGGGGACAAGATCATATGTCAGATTTCTGTGCACATAAACTATACTGGAACAAAGTGTTGGCTGTAATGACTTGTGTTTTTTCCTTACAGTATAGCCTGTGTGATTCAACTGTACCAATGTTGTTTCCATAGAAGTCTTTCTTGACAAAATAAAAACCATTTTCACTTCATGCACAAAGAAATAGTTTGACTTGACATTGAAAAGATGCTTATTCACTTACTGGAGTAGATGTTATCTGTCCATTAAATGTGTGCTATAGCCAGGGGCTGATTAGCTTAGCTTATTTTGTCATAAAGGCTAAAAGTCAGGAAGGAAATGACTGGTCTGTATGCGATTAAGTCAGATGTACGCATGGCTTCAATAATTATGGCAGACTAAAGGAACAGTTTGACATTTTGAGACATATTCGGATGCCCTTTCTTAACGAGGGTTAGATGAAAAGACTGATACCACTCTCATGTCGCTACAGTAAAGGTGCCCTGTAGAATCAGTCGTTATGTTCCCTTTGTGTTTCTCTTTGAGCCCTAACAGATGTACTGAATGCATTTCCTTCCTCATAAACCAAGTCAAATTCCATTTCAAACTGTTTACATCAACATTTGCTAGGGTCCTGGCTCTCTTTTCCCTACCTCTGTTGGCACATCACTGTATTTCTTGGCACAACAGTGAAACCACAGGCAGGAGTGTGTATTACTGTACATCACCACGTCTTCATGTGAATGCACAAGACAAACCAAATGACGACCCTTCATAAAACAGTTGCTCCATAGTGCTACGAGACATCAGTATTGAACAGAATAGCTTGAGGTGTGAAGCTAGAAGACTAACGCACAGGAGGAAACAGCTAGTCTGGCTCTGTCAACGCTCCTCTGAGGCTGTTTCATTTGTTTTAATCTCTTTATATTTACAGAAATGTGAAAATAAGTTGTCATAAAGGGACTTTCATGCTATAAGTGTATCCAACCAAGACATAGTTACTACACATAAAATTGTTTAAAAATTCTGTTTATATGTTTATATCTTCTATATTTTTATTATATCTCTGCATCTGCTGCTTTAAAATGCCTTAGATTTTGTTACTTATTCATCTAGTTTATATTTCATTTGTTTTGTGTGGCGTTCATGTGGACGGCAAAGTAAGAATTTCATTCAACACGTTTCTTAACTGTGCATATGACACATAAACACTTTGACCTTTAAACTAGTCAGATGTGTTGGTAGGCAGATCTTTGTCAAATCTAAGTGCCAGGTTAGCCTCATCATCTCCTGGCTGTAACTTGATATTTGACAAACAGACATGAGAAGGGTACAACACTCTACTCATCCAACTCTCAAGACGAAAGGGAACAAGAATATTGCACAGAATGTCAAACTATTGCTTTAAATAATAACACTGAAATAATTAGATTCCAAAATAAAACCAGTCTGATTATCTTTGAAGTAATGTTTGTATTAGTGCCATATACTGTATATATGAGTTTGAAAGAAAGTGAAAGCTGCAGTGTTTTGGGAGAAACTAGTGTCAGAACAGCTGTGAAGAAACAAAGCTAACTCCTTATTATGTCATGTCAGCTGAACTGTTCACAGGGAATCTGTTAATATGAATACAGAATACATGAGAACAGAAAAGATAAACATATTTGGATCGTTCACTTACATTCTCTGACTTCACCACAGCGATTCTGTCAATAATGAGCTTGAATTCCTCTCGGTATTTAGCTGCAGGAGGAAACATTTGAAAGGTTTCACTTGAAAAAGTGAACATTTATTATAGTTTCTAATCTCTCATACACTGTAATACTTTGACATTAGTAGTTCCAATATGCAAAAACTGTCAACTGAGGGCAAAAAGAAAGTGAGCACACTCAGCTCATCTTTTTTATATGGGTGATAAAAGGAGACTAGGAATGAAACAAGTTGTAATTAAGCAGGATTCAATACAGACACGGAGTATTTCCAGATATACTGTAGATGTGGCCAGGATGTAACAGTGACTGTTTAGATTTGTGAGTGACAGTAAGAGGAACAAGGTACAGAATATCCCCACAGGCAAAAACCTGAGTCACTGCAGGCCTACAGTAAATCTCTTCTGTGGGAACCAAACGCTAGCTGATGGACAAGTCAGATAAAGCTATCTGCCTTTGTTTACACCAGTGAGCAGATATTTAGACGTGTGCAGGCTGTGAGATTAAAAGCTGACTCTCAGTGTAGGCCCCTGGTGATCAAGCAGTGAGAACGGCTATAGGCAAGCTAGGTGTTGGTATTCATTGCTTGGTGTACATAGGCATGCAGCTCGGGACAATTGAAGTGTTTCCCTTTCCTGATGTGGACAGAAAAGCCATTTGGAATTAGAGGCTGCCCAGCTCACATTCACAACAACAGGAAACCCAGAGGAAGCTGCCACTTATATCTGTCTCAACAGAGGAATTCCTTCTCAGCACAGCGGGTAACATAGTACACATACTAGTTATTTGTTAACCAGAGCTCTGCACAAACAAGTAACACACACACAAACACGTGCAAGCACCCCCCTCCAACAACACTACTACACATCCAAACATGCCCCAGATTTCATATCTGATGAAACAGTTCTACATCTAGTCATGCATGTGGTCTTTATTATAAATAAAACACTAGCGTCAGATGGCAGTGTATCAAGGCAGCTTTGTAAACCTCTGTAAGTGCTAACGTAGCATCTGGACAGTGCATACTGGGTACAAGGTCACTTTGGATAATCATACGGGGGAGGTTATCATACAGTGCCTTGCGAAAGTATTCGGCCCCCTTGAACTTTGCGACCTTTTGCCACATTTCAGGCTTCAAACATAAAGATATAAAACTGTAATTTTTTGTGAAGAATCAACAACAAGTGGGACACAATCATGAAGTGGAACGAAATTTATTGGATATGTCAAACTTTTTTAACAAATAAAAAACTGAAAAATTGGGCGTGCAAAATTATTCAGCCCCCTTAAGTTAATACTTTGTAGCGCCACCTTTTGCTGCGATTACAGCTGTAAGTCACTTGGGGTATGTCTCTATCAGTTTTGCACATCGAGAGACGGAAATTTTTGCCCATTCCTCCTTGCAAAACAGCTCGAGCTCAGTGAGGTTGGATAGAGAGCGTTTGTGAACAGCAGTTTTCAGTTCTTTCCACAGATTCTCAATTGGATTCAGGTCTGGACTTTGACTTGGCCATTCTAACACCTGGATATGTTTATTTGTGAACCATTCCATTGTAGATTTTGCTTTATGTTTTGGATCATTGTCTTGTTGGAAGACAAATCTCCGTCCCAGTCTCAGGTCTGTTGCAGACTCCATCAGGTTTCCTTCCAAAATGGTCCTGTATTTGGCTCCATCCATCTTCCCATCAATTCTAACCATCTTCCCTGTCCCTGCTGAAGAAAAGCAGGCCCAAACCATGATGCTGCCACCACCATGTTTGACAATGGGGATGGTGTGTTCAGGGTGATGAGCTGTGTTGCTTTTACACCAAACATAACGTTTTGCATTGTTGCCAAAAAGTTCGATTTTGGTTTCATCTGACCAGAGCACCTTCTTCCACATGTTTGGTGTGTCTCCCAGGTGGCTTGTGGCAAACTTTAAACAACACTTTTTATGGATATCTTTAAGAAATGGCTTTCTTCTTGCCACTCTTCCATAAAGGCCAGATTTGTGCAGTATACGACTGATTGTTGTCCTATGGACAGAGTCTCCCACCTCAGCTGTAGATCTCTGCAGTTCATCCAGAGTGATCATGGGCCTCTTGGCTGCATCTCTGATCAGTCTTCTCCTTGTATGAGCTGAAAGTTTAGAGGGACGGCCAGGTCTTGGTAGATTTGCAGTGGTCTGATACTCCTTCCATTTCAATATTATCGCTTGCACAGTGCTCCTTGGGATGTTTAAAGCTTGGAAAATCTTTTTGTATCCAAATCCAGCTTTAAACTTCTCCACAACAGTATCTCAGACCTGCCTGGTGTGTTCCTTGTTCTTCATGATGCTCTCTGCGCTTTAAACGGACCTCTGAGACTATCACAGTGCAGGTGCATTTATACGGAGACTTGATTACACACAGGTGGATTCTATTTATCATCATTAGTCATTTAGGTCAACATTGGATCATTCAGAGATCCTCACTGAACTTCTGGAGAGAGTTTGCTGCACTGAAAGTAAAGGGGCTGAATAATTTTGCACGCCCAATTTTTCAGTTTTTTATTTGTTAAAAAAGTTTGAAATATCCAATAAATTTCGTTCCACTTCATGATTGTGTCCCACTTGTTGTTGATTCTTCACAACAACTTACAGTTTTATATCTTTATGTTTGAAGCCTGAAATGTGGCAAAAGGTCGCAAAGTTCAAGGGGGCCGAATACTTTCGCAAGGCACTGTATGTTTGTATTCAATTCCCGTGCTAAAGGTAAAGGCACTGTTGGATAGATAGATAATGAAAAATTTACAAGCTCAATATTTACAGTATTGTTCAAAATAATAGCAGTACAATGTGACTAACCAGAATAATCCAGGTTTTTAGTATATTTTTTATTGCTACATGGCAAACAAGTTACCAGTAGGTGCAGTAGATTCTCAGAAAGCAAACAAGACCCAGCATTCATGATATGCACGCTCTTAAGGCTGTGCAATTGGGCAATTAGTTGAAAGGGGTGTGTTCAAAAAAATAGCAGTGTCTGCCTTTGACTGTACAAACACAAAACTATTTTGTACAAACGTTTTTGTTTCTAGGATTTAGCAATCCTGTGAATCACTAAACTAATATTTAGTTGTATGACCACAGTTTTTTATAACTGCTTCACATCTGTGTGGCATGGAGTCAACCAACTTGTGGCACCTTTCAGCTGTTATTACACTCCATGATTCTTTAACAACATTCCACAATTCATTTACATTTCTTGGTTTTGCTTCAGAAACAGCATTTTTGATATCACCCCACAAGTTCTCGATTGGATTAAGGTCCGGGGATTGGGCTGGCCACTCCATAACATTAATTTTGTTGGTTTGGAACCAAGACTTTGCTCGTTTACTAGTGTGTTTGGGGTCATTGTCTTGTTGAAACAACCATTTCAAGGGCATGTCCTCTTCAGCATAAGGCAACATGACCTCTTCAAGTATTTTGACATATGCAAACTGATCCATGATCCCTGGTATGCGATAAATAGGCCCAACACCATAGTAGGAGAAACATGCCCATATCATGATGCTTGCACCACCATGCTTCACTGTCTTCACTGTGTACTGTGGCTTGAATTCAGAGTTTGGGGGGCGTCTCACAAACTGTCTGTGGCCCTTGGACCCAAAAAGAACAATTTTACTCTCATCAGTCCACAAAATGTTCCTCCATTTCTCTTTAGGCCAGTTGATGTGTTCTTTGGCAAATTGTAACCTCTTCTGCACGTGCCTTTTTTTTAACAGAGGGACTTTGCGGGGGATTCTTGAAAATAGATTAGCTTCACACAGACGTCTTCTAACTGTCACAGTACTTACAGGTAACTCCAGACTGTCTTTGATCATCCTGGAGCTGATCATTGGCTGGGCTTTGTACAACATAGTTTTGTGTTTGTACAGTCAACGGCAGACACTGCTATTTTTTTGAACACACCCCTTTCAACTAATTGCCCAGTTGCACAGCCTTAAGAGCGTGCATATCATGAATGCTGGGTCTTGTTTGCTTTCTGAGAATCTACTGCACCTACTGGTAACTTGTTTGCCATGTAGCAATAAAAAATATACTAAAAACCTGGATTATTCTGGTTAGTCACATTGTACTGCTATTATTTTGAACAATACTGTATTTCCTGGGCCACACAATTTAGCAGTTTAATCTGCAGGTATGATTGGTCATTGATGTGTGTTTTATCTTCTTGGGGTTTCAACGAATACGTACTAGCTTAAGGAACTGCAGTCGAATATACCAGCAATAAAACTTGACCATCCCAAATTCAAGATGCAAATAATATAATCCTTCTCTTAGGAAGTGGAAAAAAGTCGAATTCATAAGTAAAACTCACACAGCTCACAAAGTTCACTGCTACAGCTTTATTTAGTCTGGTATGACCAATTGCTTTAGGTGGCTAATGTAGCTAAAGTTAACAAACTTTATACGGATACTGTTGTGTAACTAACATTTCTGAATCAGAAATGTCAGTTCTGTTAATACAGTCAAGCTAGAAACAAACTAAAATACTACAAAGGGAACCAAAACAGCCACAAAGAGATGCATAATTAGTGCTGTAGTAGTGATTCCATTTCCCTTGCCCTGAAGTCCAATTTTATTTTTTCATAGTTTACCTCAGTGATAGGAAAGAAAATTTCAGTTTGAGTTTCACTAGACCCTCTAGTGGCTGAAAATAAATTAGTTAATGCATCTTTAAAGAGACAAATCAACCACAAAGAGATGCACAATGGTTACAGAGAAGCTAAACAACTGCAAAGAGATACAAAAGAACCACAATGAGACATCCATAACTACAAAGAGATACAAACTGACTACAAATTATGCTAAACAACTGCAAACAGACACGAAACAACCAGAACGGGAGGCAAAATGACTTTGTAGTTGTTTCATGTCTGTTTCCGTCTGGGAGCAGGTTGCAGAGCCTTTCAGATGTCTGCATCCAGGGACCCAATGTGTCGTACTCCATCCATGTTACACCAGATCAAGTAAAGCTGTAGCAGCAAAACACTTAAGTGTATTAGCTGAGCAATATGTTGTCCTTATTATTAATTAATTCATTAATTGTGTAGTAGTAAAAGGAAGACAGACAGTGTCCTCTTTAAAAGTAAAAGTGGGATTTATTGCCGAGCTGTTTTAGCTTGGTGTACCCAGCAAAGGAGCACAGATGGTACACTACACAAATGCAAGCGCACACACATAAGTTCTCCAGCAAACATCTGTCAGTAGAAATATGAGAAGACTGTTGGTGTTTGTAGTGATTGAGGACAGGATTGCATAAGCATTAGTCCAGTAAACCTGCATGGGTGGAGATGAACGGCACAGAAAAACAAGCCCACAATAGAATATTACAACACATAACAGTGTTGCTGAGCTACAATGGTGGGAAGTGGTGACATTATAATTTCTCCTCATGTTACAGAGGCGCCACAGTTGGCATGGTGATACGATCTGTTGGTGGCTTGGTTCAGGTCCTCTGATCAGTGACAACTGTCCTCAGGGAGGAAATGACACAATTCTTTCTGAAACTGCAGATCCTGGGCTTTTAATACAAACCAGATGTCTGCTTTACAAGGACAGGACGTAAAAGCCGTGCGTGTTAAAACGCACTGGGGTTGCTGCTTTTAAAAACAACCACATTAATCCAATTATGACAAGTGTCAGACAAACACGAGGTCACTTTTTGTACCATCCCACGCCAACCTGATGCCGCGCACGACCACGTCACACCTCAGCATTTTCAGCCTATTTTCATTTAGCCGAACGCACGACACGATGGCGCGCAACTTACCACGTAAGTGTAAGTCACTGTGGCCAATAAAAGGCTTAAATGTTCTCAGCATGTCTGCATTTTTGACTCTGCCCGAATTTCCTCCGGTGGTGTAGAAGTAGTCCAGCAGCGACCCCTCACTCACATCACCCATCTCGGCTCAGCGCGTGTAACGTCCCGGTAACGACCCGGTAACTACCCGGTAACGACCTGGGCGCGTTTCTGCTGCGGGCTGTTACACGTCCTCGGTCCTGTTGGTGCTTTTCACTCGGCCATAACACGGTCCCGTTGGCTAATTTGAGAATAGTAGATGCGTAAACTTCACCCCACCCAGACGAGCTGACCACTGCTGCGCCTCCTCCTGTTAACCCTTTAAACACACCCATGCCTCCCCTCTTTCTTTCAGCACTTATAGTATCAATATTCCTCCAAAAATGTATTCAGGTATACTGTGTACAAGTACAGGCCTACTGCAGTATCCTGGTTTTGATACTTTCTGTTTATATTTCAGAGGGAATAATGCGTTTTTAAGGCTACTACATTTATTTATCTATAGTTGATCTAATAATAATAATAATACATTGTTTTGCATAGATAAAATCTTTATTGCCAGGGACCTTAAAGATTTGGTTCTGTAGTCTTATTTCTAACTGTACTATTATTAATTTACTGCAGTAGTGTTTTTACTTAGAGTGTTTGATAGTTTAAGTACATTTATACAAGTCTCGGCATAGCATCGAGAAACTATAGCAGGCAGCTTTAATTCACAGACACTGTACATAAATGAATTGTGGAGGTAGATAAAACAAAGCAAGAGCTGATTTTGGTCACTGGTGTGCACATTCTGGCTCAGGGGCAAAAACAGTGGTGGAAAGTATCAGTGCATGTACTTGGCAGTACTGTAGTCAAATTTATTTTTAATGCACCTTCCTATTTTTATTTTATGTTATGCTTTGCAAGTTTATTTTATTTCACTACATTTCAGAGTGAAATATTGTACGTTCTATTTATTTAATAGCAAGTTACTATTTAGATTCCGGAGAGGAGAGAGGAAAGGAGGGGAGGAGAGGAGAGAGGAAAGAAGAGGAGAGGACTCGGCCTCAGGACGCCCCCCAGGAGTTTAGGTCTTTAGCAACATAACTAATGGAGCAGCATACCTGTATGAAGTTGGACCTCAGATGATTATTTTCATTACCAGTTATTCTGGTGATTATTTTTCATTAAATTAATAAAACATTTGGTTTATGAAATGTCAGCATTTGTCAAACTAATGCCCATTATAACTTCTCAGAGCTGAACGTGACACCTTCAGATGTTTTGATTTGTTCGATGCTCAAAATATTTTGTTTACAACAGGAAATGTTCTCATGTGAGAGGCTGTGAGGAACATTAACATAAAAGTGACCTATGTCTGAGTCACTGCTTTAACAGATTGATGAAGCCAGCGCGTCTGAAAAGGGCTTCACAGTATCATCCACGTTTAGAGCTACAGTACACACTACAGTAACCACAGTGACACTGGCTGTAGTTATCGGTTAATGTGCAGATATGTGATGGGTTGCATTTGGGTCACAAGTTGCAAAGTTGTCAACAGTCTCCACGACTCCCCCTACTCCTGTGCCCGCCGCCCCCTGTGCACAGCACTGGTAATGATGAGGGCCGGTCAGTTCAGGTATTAGACACAGAACACATTGTCAGATTAATTGTGTGATTGCACTGTAAATATTAAATGTGCCAGGTTTACGTGGTAATCCCTCCGTCCTCCTCCAGTATAGCTTCTGTTTGAATGAGTTTTCATTTTAGAAATGAGTGTATTTCATGATTTAGGCTGTCACCAGAAGACGACAGTATTGTTAATACAGTAAGCTCCTTATAAGCTGATACAATTATTGAGGTGAGGAATTTATATTGTCACATGAAAGTGGGACCTTATGCTCTTTCAATTTAGAAAGCAAACGCAACCTTTATGAGGATAAAGAAATATGATCCTCTAGCATATGCCACATCTTTATGGAATGAATTTATGTCAGAGAGCAGCTGATATATTTATCGCCTTGCTAGTGCTGTTTAGGGATTGTATCACCAGAAATAAAATTTAATTAAGAGAGAGAGAGAGAAAGCATCAGTGATGGCTTCTTTTTGTCAAGGCATCCAAAGACACAAGAGCTGTAAGAAGCACTTTACTTAAATAAAAGTGTCAAAATAAAAATGTAAAAACACTCAACTACAAGTAAAAGTCCTGCATTTAAATTCCCATTAAGTTCAAGAGTAGATACATTTAATCAAAATAATAAAAGTACATTTTAGATTGTTTGTTACTGATGTAGCAGGGTGTTACTAACAGGTGGAGGTGGCGCTTGTTTATTACTTTATATGCTAGTTATGTCCAGTGGTGCACAACCTAGGACCTGGGCCCCTCCAGAGGGTCGTAAGACCGTTTTAAGGGGTTTGTGAGTCGATCGATGAAGAGAAAACAAAGTTATGCTACATCAGTATTTGTTTTTTAAGACTTTTTTTAAATCTCTGCCTTTTTGACACGTTGGACATCAGTTAACTAAATTTATCTGTGTGAGAAGTTTGAAGTTACAATCTGTGTTTGTTGAAACATCTGAAACATGATGCTTTTTGTGATGGGTCACAAGCCACTGGTTTAATGTTTAACTGTTGTGTTTTACAAGAAGCATACCACACGTTTCATGTAAAAATATCAGAATTGTTGTAGTATTAACCTCGATCTGGAAATTAACTGCTAACTAAAGTTATGAAATAAATGTAGTCAAGTAAAACCTCTGAAACATAGTAGAACAGTACAAAGTATCATAAAATGGAAATACCCTAGCAAAGTACAAGGATTTTGAAATTGTATTTTCTTCCTTTAGAAGCTGCAGCTAAACGTGTGGGCTGCTTTACGTAGGTCTACAGAATGGTGCATCTATTTTGAATTGTAAGACTCTGTAGCATTAGTTGACTAATCAGAGTCCAAGGACATTTTAACCTAGTAATGCTGAAATCGTCATCGCCACAGTGTTTCAGGACTTCCAGAACTCACATATGGACTTCACTGTCTAGCTAGCAGTCGGTTGAATAATGCTATTAGGGGTCCATGAGAGCAGAACAGGGCCAGATGTTCCTGTGCGCATGTGAAGGTCACAGCCCCGAGTCTAATGGCAGTGCATGGAACTGATCGAGGACAGATGTTCACAGGGTTATCAATCCCATATGGCTGCGACTGGTCCCTGAGCCTTTTCACCTCACTTGTAAACATGCATTAGTTCGCTGTTCCCTTTTTTTCTGCCCCTGTAAAACATGTCCTAAATCAGTGGTCCCTCCAAAGGGGATGATGTTGAATGAATGGGAAGGTGTAGTTGTAATAGTGACCTATAAGCCTCTACTGAGCCTGGCCAGGGAACAGGAGACAGCCAGAGCTTAAAGAGGGATTGTTTAGACAGACAATGGTGACTACCTGGTTTTAATCCCTGCTCAGAGAAAGTACAGGGGATTGGCAGAGTTTAATAAATGAAAGTGCTCCTATAATCAGGATTTGTCAAAGTGCCCCTTTGTGTTAATCAGACCTTTTTACAGTGTGGTGTTTGACATCTGCCGGTGCTGGTTCACCCTTCCACTGCCCCAGCTGCATGCAGCGCTCATGTCCACCAGACCGCTGTATGGAACACATGGTGTACAAGTAAACATAACAGACAGCATGGAAACACTGTGTTTCTCTACAGAACATTTCAGCATTGACAAACTGGAAAAAGCCTGGGCCAGTAGCACGACCTTTCCTTATTTGACAGCCCATGAGGGAGAGAACAGAGGAGGATGACGTGCACTAGAGAGCTAACAAGTGGAAGCCTTTTCGCCCCCGTCATCATTTCTTTCTGTATGCCTTGACATACCTGAAAATAACCTATGGGATGCAGCCGGCCGCCACGGGGCTGCAGCTGACTGTGGCCCAGCCTCATTACTTAGTGGGGGCTAGTAGAACAAGGATATGTAATTACTTCTTAGCTAAATAAAAAGCTGCATTTCAGTAATTAAAGTCCAATGTATGAGTGATAAAGCATAATAAAATAGGTTTAAAATCAAGGATTACAACGGTAAATCCTGACAGGCCAGATGTGACAGCAGGAGGGGCTGCTGCACTCTGGGACCAGATTAAACAGGAAATCCCACAAGACCACACTCTTTTCTCTGCAGCTTAGGGGTTTGTGTGGTCTCGACATGCTGTAATCCACCGATTAGCTGATATAATCACCTGTAAATACACCTTGGCCACGACGTTACTGTGCTCCCACATGTGTCGTACACTTTGTCATTGTTCAGATTTGAACTGGAACCAGAAGCAGACGCTCGGACCGGACAGAGAGCTGTAGTCAACATGTGATCTGACCGAGTTCCCAGAAACTAAATCCAACAGATGAAAGCGTAAATCTACCATATATGATTTGAAACAGCGCTTTGGTAATTACTTCAACACACCTTATTTAACGGTATAAGTATTATCAAATGTTTAAATGAATGGTTTCTAACACACCGCACTGTGGTTGTAAGGAGATATACAGGATTTATTAATGTATTGTTCAATACCAATAACTCCTCCAGCCTCCATTTAAATACAATCTAGTAAAACAGAGCTGTAATAATCAATACGTCTTCATAAGAGAAGTTCACATCACATAAGTAAACATAGAGAATGTACATATTCAATACTGTGCAAAAGTTTTAAGGCACCATTAGTTTAGCTGTTTTAGCAAGGTTGTAATGATAAAGCTTGTTCCTGATCAAGCTGCAGTGCTTCGGACTGTGAAAGCATCATCTTGGCGTCCTGAGCCAGGTCCTTGCTGGATTTGTTTTTCTCTTGAAGAAAAAACTCTGAGAAACTTCTCATCAGACTTTGTTTTCTTGCTCTTCCCTTTTTATTTTGTCCTTCTCTCTGGATTCTTCACATTTCTTTATAACAGCTTGAACTTCACATCTTGTTTCACAACGTTAGTGTATCGTGGCTTGTTAAATGCATCAGTGCTAAGTGTCATGTCCGTGCACATTCTCAGTCATCCAGGTCATAGTAAGCTGAAAGAAAATCAACTGGACTAGGTTTTTAGGTCGAAGACGTTTCACCTCTTCATCTTTCACCTTAATTGTTTGGTCTATAAAATTTTGGAAAATAGCTGAAAATCATAATTTCCCACTGCCTGGTGTGACGTCGTCCGTCTACCAGTCCAAAATCTTTTGATGCTGTGCCTGGATGTAAAACAGTAAAATATTTTCAGAGGCCATTAGACACCTGCAGCACAGGAAATGATCAGTTTACCATATGGATAGCTTGATAAATGCACTTGCACTTAAGCAGTTGTTGACATAATGTTCATTTGTAGCCTTTCATACTATTTGCTAGCTTCAGATTGGCCAGTGCAGTTAGTCCTTGTGTATTTCTCCTATTTCACTTCCCTCAAACTGCGCTTTGAAAGATGAATGAGGTATTCTCATATTTTAGAAGCTTGATCTAGAAAACATTTTTTTTGCTTAAATACACAAATCATTGACAATTTCTTTTCTGTTTTATTACTTACTAGACCCAACTGCTTCTGTTCAAGATATAGACTGAATTATAAGTGTATAAACTACTGTATGTAAAAGTATTAATTGGCACCATTTTAAGCTCAAACACTAAAATGCATCAGTCATAATAACACAGATGTAATTATGCCACCCAGTAAGTACCTTTACATTTGATACTTGCATTATTTAGGTGCTAATAAATTAATAAAACACCTGTACTTAGGTGGAATTACAAATGCAGGACCTGTTTTATGATGTGCACTTCTTCTGCCACTGCTTTTCTCTAGTGTAGCTTGGCCTGCGTTGCTGATTGGACCCAGTGCATCAACATACAAAAAAAAAAAAAAGATGGTGCAGTGAATTACATCCACAGGGTCGTGACCTCTGGTGTAATTCTTCTTCACCTCCCTAAACACTAGTTCGCCACCTGCTGTCTGGGAGGAGCACAACCAGTTCATGTTGCTTTAACGTGATTCAGATTCAGCTTTCCTCCTCAGTTCACGTCATTACAGTGGATTAAACCATTAAAACAGGGATTGTAAAGCATTTTTATTTAGTAAGTCACTTTAAAGTCACTCCTGAATGACAAAACACAAGATTTTGGTTTTAAGCACATTCATGCTTGGCAAGAAAAAATTAAGACTACGTCAACAAAACATTGTACAAAACATGGAGGCAAACAATATAAACATTTTATACATAAAACTTAGCAGGCATAATAAATATTACACATAAACAAACAAAAAAAATCTAGAAGTAAACAGTTGACTAGTGTGGTGTGGACTTAATTTGAATTAAGGTTTTAAATCAGCAGTCTGAAAAGCTGAACATCAGTGTGACAGATAAGTATCGTAAATCATGCTCTGCAGACTCGCTCACTACAGAATATCCAACCCAAACCTTTTCCGTCTCTCGTTAATGTTAACATCGTGATGAAACACAAAATGAAGTATCTGAGAGAAAGGTACTCCAGCACAGGCATTACTCAAGTGTAGACTTTTGTTGTTGTTTTAGCTGTGACATGTACTTGTCTGTGCACCTGTGCATGTGGGATTAATACATTTAGGCCTCAAGGGTGAGTGTACTGAAAACAGGGTTAGTCACCCATATTCAGTCATTGTTTTAGGAAATCCATTATTAGTTCAGCATATCAAATGGCATTAGTTCATCCAAAAGATTAACGGTAAGGAGGGAAAGTCTGTCTCTGTGGTAATGCAGCTGTTTCATGACTGGCTGCATTGGGCTGCTCGCTCTTTGGCTACACTTCTGTTTTTCTTTTTTGTGTGTATGTTTGGAATCTACCAGCTACTCATGTCTTCAATCTTTGGGTGTGCTAGCGTATTCGGAGGAATCTGTTTTGGTTCAGTCAAGACTTAAGGAGTGCGTTTCATTCAGACAGACATTCATCCACATTCACCCAAACATGCACACACATCTGTACACAAACAGTACACAAATTCAAATTCACTGTCACTGTAAATGTAAAGTCACTCCTTAGTGATTCTTCTACTTAAAGATAACTGTGCAATTTTCTTTTCTTTTTGTTGAAGCAAATCAGGGGTAGTGTATGTCTCAGGTGCTGTTTTGGTTTATTTAACCACACGTAGAGAGCATTTCAAGACTTGGTGTCCCTTTTTATGATGGAGAAGTTGTAGGATTCAGTTCCACCTCCTCTTCAGAGAAGAGTGCAGGGGGGAAGATTTGAAGACCTCTGTCTGGATGTCTCCTCTTTCTGCAAGGGCAGCATGTCCATGCCCTGCAACCCCCCAAATCCACATTAAGGTTCCAGCCCCCATAATGCTACTTCCATTGCAAAGTGCAAGCAGTTAGTCTCTCTGCCTCTCCGTTCCACCCGAAAAATTCAGAAACCAATGCATTAGCAAAATAAACTATTATTGCCCGAATGTAAAGATGCTGCTACTGTCCAACCGCAACAGGAAGGGAGAGGGCAGGAAGAGCGAGAGTGCATTTGTGTCTTGTGAAATTCAGTCTATCCATGCAAAACAAGTGTTGTTCCTCCTAATGTCCACATGCCCTTAGTCAGCTGTTAGAGCGGTTATACCTCCCTGGGGTGGGGAAAAAACAAACATTATTACACAAACAAGTCAAAAATTCAAAATCTAGAACCTAATTTTATATAACTTCAATAAAATATGAGAAACTGATTGATACGACTCATGTCTGTACACTATGAAACTACAGCTGGTTAGCTTAGCACAAAGACTGGAAATAGGCTAAAAAAGCTAACCTGGCTTTGCCAACACTTCTAAAGATCACTAGCTAACATAATGTATCTTTATTTAATCTGGAGGGTTATACGGTGAATTATCTTTTGGTCAGGCACAGTTACGTCCAGTGGATTTAGATTTAAACAAATGAGACATCAATTAAAGTGCTTTATAGATCCCAGCTAGCTGTTTCTCCTGGTTTCCAGCCTTTGTGCAAAGCCAAATTAACCAGCTAGTGGCTATTATGGTTTTACTCTATATTGTATTACACTGTTACTATCAGCTACAACGAACCTGAAGGGAATCAAAACAGAGCATGTTTATTATTACAGGTTACTGTGTCAGTTGATTGAGCTGGACTGCAGCATGAGATTGACCCTAAACAATAAAAGCATATAGGCTACGTATGTTAGTTTGCATCTTAGCACCAGTAGTAAAGGAAGCATTCACATCCTTGACTTGAGTAAAAGTACTGCATTAAAAGTGTTAGGTATTACTTTAAAGTAAAAGTAGGCTACTCAATGCTGAAAATGTTACTGTATGTCCTCTTATATAATCATTACGTTAACAGCCTGTCACCCATGCAATGATGCAAAAGCAGGATTTCACTGTTGTGCTTGGTTGAGGTGGAGCTCTGTTGAACTAGTTTGTATCTACAGATTATTTTCATTAAGGCTTAATCTGCCGATTATTTTCTCCATTATTTGATGTAAAACTTATGACAGTAGTGTGACATGCCATCACAATGCTCTGAACGATTATCAAAATAGTTGTCAAGTTTGTTGTAGGCTCAGCCAGACTTCACTTATGCACATATACACACAGTTATGTGAGCCAGTCAAGTCTGTGTGTGTTTCTCTAGTCACATCGGGATCAGCGCGAGTCCTTTTCTAAGTCACAGGTTAGTGAACGAACAGATAATGTGGAAGGTTTTTTCAATAGCACAACATTTATACACTCACGTTTCATCATTAAAGTTATTAATAAGACTTTAATCTGCGCAGACACGGAGGGATATTGTTCTCAAAGGTTTTTGTTTTTAGGAATGTCCAGAGTAATCCTGTGCTCCCGATTTTAATTTCAAATTTCATACCACGGTATACCGCCACAACTCTAGCAGTTACAGCCTCGTATTTACTTGCACAGATATGGGAGTGGTATCGATCTTCTCTTCTAACTCAAATAAATCTATTCTTAAATTGTCATATTGCTCCTTTAAGTGTGCTAAATCCATAAATTGGTATTTCAGAAGTAACGACTTACGATGCAGTGAGTGTGGAGTTGAGGACCAGAGTGGTGCGTATTCTATACAGCTGAGCTAGTGTCAGCTTCTTGTGTTTCTGGGCTGGAGATTTCTTTTTTGGGGGCATCACGTCCCCTGAATCACCAGTGGCCGTTGACTCGTTTTCTACACAGGCAGTAGGAACCGTTTCCCCATCTGAGCTGTTGCTCGGGGACTCGCACTGTCTTGCAGCAGCCCTGTGCTCATGCCTGGCCTCTGCCATCCTCAGGCTGGCACAGAGTTTGTCAGACGGCATGCTCATACTCAAGCACTCATCAGACTGGCCGAGGTCACTGGAAAGCTGCTCCATGCAGTTTAGGCCCAGCTCTGACAGGCTCTTACTGTGTGTCAGTGATGACGTGTCCATGTCCCTACACTGTGACTGGTCCTGGTCCTCTGAGTTGAGTGAGTGTGTATGGGACAGGGGGGGTTTACCGTGGAAGTGCTGCAGGAGATTGTCCTCAGAGCGGGACAAGGTCAGAGTGGACAGCTTCTCGAGGCAGTGGAGTCGTGGCTGAACATGAGGCCGCCGGCGGGGCTTACAGGACTGGACTACTGACAGCTGGGACCCCAATGAGGCATTCTCTTCCTCTTCCTCCCCCTCCTCATCCTCTTCTTCTTCTTCTTCTTCCTCCTGCTCATCTTCTTCTTCCTCTGCTTCTGCCTCTTCCTGCTCCACCTCCTGGCCCTGGTCCTGATCTCTCTCTTCCTCCTCAGTCTCCTCGGCTTCACTCTGGCCAGGCTGTGACTGAAGTTCTCTGCGGAGGGATTCAGGAGAGAGGGTACCATAGGCACTGTCCATGGAGAGAGAGCGACACTGGGGGTCGAGCTCGTCGCTGTCAGGCTCAGAGTAAATACTGGAGAGGACCGTGTCGGGGTTCGTGGACTGAGCCTGCTGGAGCTCAGACCTGTCGGCTAGGGGGCCCACAAGAGAGTTCAAGTCTTCCTGGATGGTCTCCTCAGAGTTCATTATGGGGGCTGGAGGCTCTTGGTGTTCACCTGGTTCATCAATGTCCATAACTGACAGGGTCTCGGTGGAACCATCTGATTGGCTGAAAGGAGAGGTTGGTTAGTTAACTTGATGGTTAGGGTTAACAACAACAGCATCATATCTGTCCATCCAATTTTAAGATGGAGTCAGTAGTTGTTTAGCTTATTTTAAAAACTGGAAGCAGGGGGAAGCAGTTAGCCTACCCACTATCTGACACACGGTTCAGGTCAGATCTATTTAGCAGAAAGAGGAGAACGGGACAACAAAACCCAGCAGGATGATCCCCAAAAGGTGAGATTTCTATTTTATTAGACGTCTTTTCAAACATCATGGTCTACTTTTACATCGTGACGATGTGGCTGGTTTTGACTAATGAATGTTTTTTCCCCATGCGGCCGTTTGCTGCCCGTTTCTGCCACATGCGGCCGTTTGCTGCCCGTTTCTGCCACATGCGGCCGTTTGCTGCCCGTTTCTGCCACATGCAGCCGTCTGAACAGAATTAGGAAGCCAACAAAATTGTGTGGGGAAAACATTTCAATGAGGAATTATAAATTAGAGGAATCGTTGGCAGTGCGAGCTGGTGCACATCAAGCGCACTATAGCAACATACGCTGTGGTTAACTGACGGGAGAAGATTAAACTTGTTGGTAAACTTAGCTATAAAACATGTCACTCTTTTGCATTTACCGATGTTAACGTGGTCAAAATCATCACTGAAATTCATGCCAGTTGATTTTCTGACAATCTGGGCTACATATGTTTTTTTTTTAAAAAGGAAAATGACGTATAGTCAAACTGAAGAGCTGAATGACAGTCGACAGACAAAATCCTTAGTCGGGTACAGCCTTAATATTGTAATACCTCGAGTTTTGCTGGTCTTTGTGTCTGAGGCATGGGGAACTTGTAGTGGAGTTGCTGCTCTCATCTTCGTCCTCTTCCTCACGCTCCGTACATCTCTTCAGAGCGCTCTGCTGCCGAAGGACCTCTGCAGTACGAAGCCTCTGGAGCTGGTTCTGCAGGATAATTACATCCCCACATTAGTTCAAACGACAACAGCTAATGGTTTTTAAGTCTAAATTAAAGGCACATTTATTCAGACTGGCTTTTGGCATCTAATATTTAGCAGCGATGCCATAAAGGGCCTACAGGCCTTCCTGATTTTATATTTCGTAATCTTACTGTCTCTGTATTTTGACTCATTTTTATTCTACAGAAGTGTAAGATAGTTCTTACAGATCGTGGTTTTAAATTTGTGCAATGTTAACTTTTCTTTTGTTTGTTTATTTTGGCATGCTCTGTTTTATTGTGACGCTCCCTTCGGTGTTGTACAGTGCTATATAAACAAATAAGTTATAAATTATTATAACAGCTGGTTTTGATTTTAAACAAATATAAATATGACGACCCCCCCCCCCCCCCCCCAAAAAAAACTATTTAAAAAATCACGCTCTTTTCACATCCTGTCTCCCTTTCACATGCACTAAGCATCTAATGAGATGTAAACTGGCTCTGCAACCTGGACATTGCAGATTGCATCGATCCAGCTTCGCCCCTGGGTGGCGCTGTTGGCTTGGAACGTGTAGGCTGCCACAGCACTCTTGAACTCATTGAGGTAGATGAGGATGAAAGATCCTACAGAGACAAAACAAAACCAAAAGGTCAGAATGGCCTAGGGTAAAAGGTTTTCAGTTAATCATTCATTTTTGTTTAATCTTAAATGATTTTACAGCTCAAGCTGAAACAAACAGTTCTTAAATCTAGCAGGTATGTTTTCTGGTTATAACCTCTCAAATGTGGAGGCTTCCACCTGCTCAGTTTCATTAAGTTATTAGCTGAATAACATTTGTTTTCTGACTGTCTGTATCCATGCTCCTCATATCAGCACTCACCGGGGTCTTTGAGCTCCTTACACACTACATTGTGAATGAGGAGAGGCTGGCGGATGATTTTGACTTTCTCCAGTCTCTTTACTGGCTTGGTAATTAGCAGCTGGTCAGTGAACAGGAAACAGTAGACCTCCATCTGTAGGTGGAATAAACTAAATTCAGTACCGACAGCAACATATGGAGTTTTTTTTATAAGTCGACCATTTTATGTGAAATGTGGTCTTATAGGAATCAAACTGTGAAACCAGGTGCAAGCTAAAGATAAGAGCTCATCGTGTGTTTATAAGCAGTTGTCAGTCTCACCCTGCTGTCTTTGCCCTCTTTCATCCTCAGTGCTCCCTCTAGATGCAGTTGTCGAGTCTCCTCCGGGGATATTCCTCTCATGGGAGCCATGAGGTCGAAGCGGTTGTACTCCTTGAGGATCTGAAAGGGAAAAAACCGAAAGTATTGAAGCTCACTATTTCACAGAAGATGCAGCTTCTTGGGAAGGCCCTTAAAGTGCCCTCACCTTCTCCACTTCTTCACTGCTGCCCTCTACAGCCTCATAGGAGTCTATACGGCCAGAAATGGTGGCCAGCTTCTGTTGCTCCTGTCGCTGTTGCATCTGGGAGTCCACGCTGTTGATGAAGCCCTCTACTGTGGCCACCTTGAAGAGGAGAAACACAGTACAGTCATGTTTAGACCATAGACAAGAGACTATTAAAGATATTTTTGTATAATCGTCAGTTGAAAAAGTGGCATATTTCAGTTTCATAATGAAACTTGTGCTATTACCCTACCATGCTGCTGACAACGTCACGAACAGACGGCTCATCTGTCTTCTTGAGAACACTCTTCAGTAGGAGTGGATATTTGGTCAGTCTCTGGTGAGGCTTTGCCAACATGTCGGCCAGCTTCAGGCGGTTACACTGCTTATGGGTCTCTGCCCACTGAACAAAGACAGGAAATCAAACATTTAGTGAGCCACAAAAGTGACGAAAATGAAGGGGTATATCAGTACAGGGTGTACTCTCAGTATCTGGTTTGGCTTAAAGTCGAGGGAGAGAAGAGAACTGACCGTGATATAGGTCCTAAAGAGCTCGTTGTCCCTGAGAAGCATGCGCATGTGCTCCATACAGCTCTCCTCCTCCATGCAGTAATGGATGTAGGGCTGGAACCTGGCGCCAAACTGAGCACACACCCATAAACAAAGGCATGCGTCAGTGATATTGCAACATGAACACGAGGACCAATGTATTCACCTCTGCCTGGTCTGTAGCCTAGACTGAATTAGATGCAAAACGCCAAAGAAGATTTTATGGAAGCTGTTCCTAAGTGATAGAAAGTTCACTCTGATTTACTGTTATGTATCCAGGCTAACTGGCAAAACTGTCAGTCATCTTCTAATGCTCTGGACATAACATATCTACCTGGTTCCATTAATGATAATGTTATTCTAAAACACCAAGGTTAGCACTAGTTTGCCTAGATAGTTTGGCAAAGAAGAAAAAGGAAGCAAATCTGTATTTAGAAGCAACAGCCAAGGTCACAGCTTCTTGATAAGCTTCTTTTGTGGTACCTATGAGGTCTGCATATAGAGTTATTTACAGCGTTGACCACAACTGACCGTCCTGAAGCCGTGGTGGAGGTCAGTGGGGTCGAGCAGAGCCCGGGCCTGTCTGGCCTTCTCCAGGGCCGGAACCATGACCTGGTTCCACAAGGACGTGTGAAGGCGGACAATCTCCTGGATGTTACTGAACAGTTTGGCAGGCTCCACCTCTGTCAGCAGGCCACTCTCCTGTAGGGTCAGCAGCCCGCACAAGAACAGCTGGAAAGGGAGATACAAAAGAATACAGAACTCTAATATTGTATCTGTAAAACACAATTCACTTATTGAGTTCACTGTCTTACGTATCACAGTCCAGAAACCAGGTAACTTTACGTAACAGCCAGACTTGCATCCATAGATGCTCTTTATGTGTGTGTCCTCTTTGCACTTACATCAGTGATAACCCTGAGTTTCTTTATGTAGGTCGCTTCTGTGTGCAGCAACTCCCATATTGCCTCCTGCTGGTGGAACTGTCGCCTTGTCAATGTCTACACACACACACACACACACACACACACACCCACACACACACACACACACAATATTAATAAATGTAACAAATACCTGATCCCTGATTCCTCTGAAATGTTACAGTGGTCGTGCCTTTAATTCATTTTATTCACCAAACATCCCTGTTTACATTAATAGAAGTTTGGAACTCTAGATGTCAATCAAACATCGACTGAGCGTCACTAAGCTCTCCTAGAGATCATCTTTCTTTGCATGCAAAGGGTTAATCACCTGGACATGTGCAGTATGTAAGAAGTATACACATATTTGTCAAGAAGAACCAGTAAGAGAGTTAGAGGATATCCAGATACATACCCACTAATATTTTTCATGCTGTCCTTAGGATGAGTTGAGTTTATTGCTATTTGCCCTGGTTCACTATTCATCTGTCCAGTATTGAAGGAAATCAAAGGTTGAGACTCAACTTTCAACTTAATTTTTCTTCTAATTGTAGTTTAATGACCTTGTTCTCTTCAGGTTTTCTTTTGATTTCACTTCACCATCTGTATACCCACTATATGAGGCTTAAATGAGTAGATATATGTCTGTGTGTGCATGTGGCTGGCCTGTGAATACTGTACCTCTGAGTTGTCCAGTAGCATCTGCCAGCTGTCCTCCAGGACCAGGTTGCTCACCTCCTCCTCCTCCTCCTCCTCCCAGGAGTCCTTGTGGAAGGAGAGCTGCCGGGGCACCTTGGGCAGCCCGAACAACGTGTACGAGTGGAGCTTGCTCTGAAGCTGCTCCAGACGGTCCACCTCCTGGGATAATTTAGAAAACAAGCCTAATTAGATTAACCAAGGCCAGCAGCATGACAGGAGAATGAGATTTGTCCATTTGTGTCTGTTGTTTAGCAGCTAATTGTTACACTCAGACTGTATGTAAAGATGAGTCTCCGTATTAGCATATAAATCCTCGTCTTACTGGCTCCGTGATTCAACAGTAGCTGCTATTCAGGTCTTTGTTCAAGCTGGCAGGCCTTATGTAGTTATGAAAATGAGCTCTGTGCATTGAGACCATTTAAACAACAGAAGACAAGGGGACGGGGGCAAAGCATGGAGAGGAAGATGCACCAATAATTAACGGATTATGAAACCTTGAAAAAAGTACTGATTCACTAATAGTGAGAAACAGTACAGCAGATTTAGGAGAAACAAATCATCATTTGATTGTCTTTTCAAAGTTTTGTGAAAGGAGGCACTGGCAGTCATTTAACCCTACAATTTGGTTGTTGCAAGCGGTCCAGTCCCAGTGGCAGAGCTCTGGCCCTGAGGGGGTTAAGTGGGATGACCGGGGTGAATACAGATGAGCCTGTGGCCGACAGATGACTGACAGATACTGTTTCTATCTGACATCTGTTACTATGCAGGATGTGACCTCAGGAGCTAAAACACAATGAGAGTGTGTATGAGGGTGTGTGCCTCATTACAATAAAAGTCGATTATTATTGTAGAAAACCTCTCGTACAAAAGTTAAAAGGAAGGTTTGACTAAATGGGATTTTGCCTCTATGTTAACTAGTGAGCCTTTTTTTTTTTACCAGGCTGTTTTACCCACTGTTTCCAGTCTTGATGTTAACCATGACAATAGGTGTATTTCCCCCAAATCTCCTCAGATTCCATTAAGCTTAAATTCAGGATTAAGTTCAAATAGAAATGTATGAGCTCATGAGGCCAGAGCTGCTGGGAGGAAGTTCAGGAGTCTCTGAAGGGAAAAGACCTCATTAGGCCTCCTGACTTCCTCCCACTAGTGTTTGCTACTGTTTGATTTTTTTTTTCTTGCCCTGTGACATGTCTGGGTGACAACCCTGCTCCCTGTGGCTTTTAAATGTCAGTTTTATAATCAAGAGAAAGTGCACTTTGCTTGCACACATGTATTTCATGTGATCACCTCCTGCCTGATCAGTGTTACCTTTCCGAAGGACCCCGCTCCGGCGTTGGAGCTGTGAAGCGACTGGCAGCGCGGTTCTTCCATCTGTCTGGCCCGGCCCCAACACTGGGCATTGAGCCACCCATCTGTCCCAGCGCATCCGGGGTTGGAATATTCGTCTCCCCAAGGAACTCTGTCATGTTCTTCCTCCGTCGCGCCTGACCCTGCGAGGCAGAGAGAGTGCAGACACAGAGAAAATTAACAGTGTAAAAGTAAAATGAAAGGGCACAAAACAGAAACTTAAAGGAGGGAGACGTTGTCAGCAGGAAATACTAAACTTTCCAGTAGACGGAGGGACAGAGGCAATTACGGAAAGAGAGAAATATACAGGGGCAGGATAACCAGGAAATCAGGGGGAATTTTTTTGTGTGAGGGATGACATCATTGAAGCTATCCTTGCAGTCAGACACAAACAGGAGAGGGAAGGACCTAGACTTCCTCACGGTGAATGCTCATTACATCACAAGGAGCAGGCTGTTCCATAAGAACAGACGGCCAGAATCTGGCCATTGTTCCCCCTCCATTGTTCCCCTGTCAGCAGGCTTGGCTGTGCACCCTCACTCATGCAATCTCTGTCACTTTATGAGCAGCAGAAAAGCAAACAAGCAGGGGCCACCTCAGTATCTGAGGAAGCAGTTGTTTTTACCGCTAATAGTCAGCCTCCTCATCAAACCTAGTTAGGAACCACCCCCCCCCCCCCCCCCCCCCCCCCCCCCTTCAAACACAACCACAAGGAACCTACATTCCAGGACAATGACACTGTCGCCATTCCAATGAAATTCTTGTACTGATCAACCCGCCGAACATAAACACAGTGCAATGAAAACAAGCCAACGTCTAGCAGCTTTGGGTTACGCTGTTGGGCACCACGGACACTGGAGTGTCGGTCTGGTTTTAGGCGTGTCAGACATTTATATCAGCTCTTATGTGTAACATTCTTCTTTCTTATCAAAGCCTCAATGCAACTTGACCCCAACAGCTCCGTCAGATTCTGGTGTGTTATGCTGGAAGCGGGTAATGAAGCCTCAGCGTGCCAGCCTCATGCAGAGATCAAGAGCAGGCCAATGAGGTCTACTGCAGCTCCATATCCCCAGACTTTTATTTCTGTCTTCAAACTTGTAGTCTTCATATCCAGCCAAATTAACCTTCAGTACTCGCCTGAGACCTGCAGGTATAAGGATGTATAACATTGTACCTTTCAGTCAGAAGGTAGCTCATTTGACTATGGCACAGAGAGTGCAGAGCACTCACGGTTGCTGGTAAGCTTTATGCTCAAGACTGTAATTGCTTTGAGCACATGGCAATAACTGAAAAGTAAGCATTTTTTATCTACTCCTCTCTTCCATCATCTGAAATGAGGCGGCTAGGCAGGGAGGAGTACCGAACTTTGAGAGAGGACGTCAGATTAAATCTGTGAAACTGAGGGGGATAAACCCAGGAACTCAGATTTCAAAGCTTTAAACCTATGGAGACAAACTGCATGAGCCAGCAGACTGTATTAAAACATTTGACACTGCTGATGAAGACTTATCAAAGTACAAGTCTGACCTGTATGTGTAACAGTGATTTAATATTAAAACAGCTCTAGTCCAAATGTTCTGCACCCACAGGCCTTTGTGGAAACACGTAACTAGAGTAAAAAGAACACAGGAGTGGTCTATATCTGAGTGGGGGGTTCTACAACGTTTAGTTCTTATCTTTTATGAATGATTACCAAAGTGCACATCGACAAGTTGGCTTTAAAGCGAAACTAGAGCACAAAGGAGAGGGAGAGCAAGCCTGGCCTGGTTTTTAGTGGCAATAAGAGGGGCAGCTGGTAAAGCACACAGGTCTGGACCCCGTGCTACTGACAGAGCACTACTAGACAAACTCAAACCTTAGTTTAGTTTGCATGTGAGGTACCTGACAGCACTCAGCAACCAGCAGGCTGCTGACTCTAGAAATTCAGTGATAAAGACAGACAACAGCTGATAACGGAGCTTTTCTATTAAGGTGTTTCAGCATATCAGACCACACACACAAAGAAATGTCTGATGAACTTAAAGATGTATACACTGTAGTTGTTAACAAAGAAAGCAAACACCTTAAATATTTTTAAAATACAGCCAGGAAGATGTCGTTATAAGCACACAGGGATAGAAGCTACCAACATTAATATTAACAGCGCTCACCATTGAAGCCAGAGGCATGTCAAAAGTAACAAAAACCATCCTAATCCTTCAGTTAGATTCATGGATTGTAGCCCATTCTGGAGCCAGCTGCTGCTCTCTATCAACTTCTTCTAGCTGCCCCCGTCTCTCTACTGTGAAACTCCTACATCCAAACTGTTGCCGCTGTCCGCAGTTACACTGCCGAGTCAGCCCAAGAAACGGAACGACAACTGTGACACTGCCACTGTATCCCACCAAGACACTTGAGCTGAACTTCATTCGGCCTTGAAACGTCCTGTTCCAGCTGATAGGGTCTGGGAGTGCGTCGTCTGGCTGCTGCGTCCTGCCGAGCCCAGCGATGCTTGTCTTTGAACAGGACCTATCTGCGTCCTGTTCTGCTGTCTAAACAGTCACCTTCTCACTGAGGAGCCCAGCCTGCTCACATTTCAGGCAGACACTGGCTGGAAGTCATAGCAACCAGGAAGATCCTGCCTCATTGTGTCGGGCAGGAAGGAGGAGGCAGGACTGGGTGGAAAAAAAAAAGAACAGAAGGCTGATCTGGAGGCGGAGTCAGGGTGACAGCTTGTTGGGAACTCCTGGTTCCAATACACATCCTGGGGCCTGCAGAGATCCCAAATACCCATTAGGTCAGTTTCAACAAGCTGCTCAGAGGAAGGAAGAACCTCAACTCTGTGAATACACATCGGTTTTTGCTGTTCACTGGTAGCTTCTAGTCTTCTCATGACCTTTTTGTCCAACTAAAGCCGGATTAGCTTTCATTCCAAGCAACTACCTGAATAAAACAAAGAAAATTACAGGGTGGTTGTCAGCGGATGGGGTGCTTCATTCTTTACTCATGTTTGGAAGTTGGTCCACTATTCTTTGTGTTATCTTCAATCGCTGTTTTGCCTGGAGACCTCTGAACAATGCCAGGCCAGTTGGCCAAAACAAGGAAAGAAATGCCCCGATAATGGCCAGACGGGAAACTCTCTTTGTTTACTTGCTTGTTTCAGCACATTTAATAGGCTGTTTATGCCCAGTAGATAAGAATAAGCAAGCACACAAGCAGCAGAAAAGTCTGCAAACTTCCTGAAGCTGAAACAAAAATTTAATCTGCAGTTATTTTGATAACAGATTGTTTGGTTATTTAATACCCAGCTTGGTGTAGAATTGCAGGTTTTATCTTTATAAATTGAATATCTTTGTATTTTACACTGCTGGTCAAATAAAATTGGCCGCTGGTCTCATACTAATACTTCATCCTGCAGACAAATACACCCTCACAGTAAACACTAATCCAGTCTGCCCAATTATGCTTACAAGGTTTCCCGTGTGTCTCCTGTGTAAACCTGTCAGTCGGGACAGAGGGCACAGAGATCTGTTACAAAGCCGCTTGTTCTGGGAAGTGCGACTTGTCTCGGGGGGGCATTCAGGTTAATGATATCAAAGTCTTGTGTCCACTCACAGCCTTATCTTATCACAGTGGTTCACAGTATTAACCTTGGTTTGCAAAGGCGAAAATCTTTAAATGGGAAGGGATTGTATCAAAATAAGTGGTGACAAAGAAAGAACACACCGTGCCTTTTCTCAGCCCCCTGCTGCTGCGTTCATGTTGCTCTACTGATAACAGCTCCCCTTGATCAGGTGGGTTGATTAACGATGGTAAAACAGCACAACCCTGGCAGTGCAGGCATGCACACACACACACACACAGCATGTGTGCATACCCAGGAAACAGAAACATAAAAAACCCCAGTGGTCAACACACAGTGCATGTTTGAAGGCTGTTTCCGTTCCAACAACCAAGAACGGACGGCCACCACGCCAAACACAAGCTTTCTGTCTGATGTGACAGATGAGAGTTGTTGCTCGACTCCCATCATTCTAGCAGCACACGTAAAGATCATCACTTCGCCCGGTACCCACAATCCCTTTAGCTCTGATGCTCCCAGCAGAGCAGATGGGATTAATGACAAGATAAGATAAACAAGATAAGATAAGATAATCCCTTATTGTCTGAGAATAACGGTCAAACTTTTGTGTAGATCAAATCCAATCAAACATGAATCAGGCTTAAACATACGGTACTAGGGCTATAACTAATTATTCATCATGGATTATTTTCTCAATTAGCTGTTTAATCTCTAAGGTGTCAGA